>NC_057802.1:269273298-269520481 GCF_018294505.1 Triticum aestivum | reverse complement strand
ATCCCGTGACTAACGCCTTAGTCACATTGAGCTCATTATGATGATGCATTACCGAGTGGGCCCAGAGATACCTCTCCGTCACACGGAGTGACAAATCCCAGTCTTGATCCGTGCCAACCCAACAGACACTTTCGGAGATACCCGTAGTGCACCTTTATAGTCACCCAGTTACGTTGTGACGTTTGGCACACCCAAAGCACTCCTACGGTATCCGGGAGTTGCACGATCTCATGGTCTAAGGAAAAGATACTTGACATTGGAAAAGCTCTAGCAAACGAAACTACACGATCTTTTATGCTATGCTTAGGATTGGGTCTTGTCCATCACATCATTCTCCTAATGATGTGATCCCGTTATCAATGACATCCAATGTCCATAGTCAGGAAACCATGACTATCTGTTGATCAATGAGCTAGTCAACTAGAGGCTTACTAGGGACACGTTGTAGTCTATGTATTCACACATGTATTACGATTTCTGGACAATACAATTATAGCATGAACAATAGATGATTATCATGAACAAAGAAATATAATAATAATCATTTATTATTGCCTCTAGGGCATATTTCCAACACCCTCTAATCCTCTAAGTGATCACGTGATCCATATCAACTAAACCATGTCCGATCATCACGTGAGATGGAGTAGTTTCAATGGTGAACATCACTATGTTGATCATATCTACTATATGATTCACGCTCGACCTTTCGGTCTCCGTGTTCCGAGGCCATATCTATTATATGCTAGGCTCGTCAAGTTTAACCTGAGTATTCCGCGTGTGCAACTGTTTTGCACCCGTTGTATTTGAACGTAGAGCCTATCACACCCGATCATCACGTGGTGCCTCAGCACGAAGAACTTTCGCAACGGTGCATACTCAGGGAGAACACTTATACTTTGATAATTTAGTGAAGGATCATCTTATAATGCTACCGTCAAACAAAGCAAGATAAGATGCATAAAGGATTAACATCACATGCAATCAATATAAGTGATATGATATGGCCATCATCATCTTGTGCTTGTGATCTCCATCTCCGAAGCACCGTGCTTGTGATCTCCATCTCCGAAGCACCATCATGATCACCATCGTCACCGGCGCGACACCTTGATCTCCATCGTAGCATCTTTGTCGTCTCGCCAACTTATTGCTTTTACGACTATCGCTACCGCTTAGTGATAAAGTAAAACTATTACATGGCGATTGCATCTCATACAATAAAGCGACAACCATATGGCTCCTGCCAGTTGCCGATAACTCGGTTACAAAACATGATCATCTCATACAACACATTATATCACATCATGTCTTGACCATATCACATCACAACATGCGCTGCAAAAACAAGTTAGACGTCCTCTACTTTGTTGTTGCATATTTTACGTGGCTGCTACGGGCTTAGCAAGAACCGTTCTTACCTACGCATCAAAACCACAACGATAGTTTGTCAAGTTGGTGTTGTTTTAACCTTCGCAAGGACCGGGCGTAGCCACACTCGGTTCAACTAAAGTGAGAGAGACAGACACCCGCAGGTCACCTTTAAGCAACGAGTGCTCGCAACGGTGAAACCAGTCTCGCGTAAGCGTACGCGTAATGTCGGTCCGGGCCGCTTTATCTCACAATACCGCTGAACCAAAGTATGACATGCTGGTAAGCAGTATGACTTATATCGCCCACAACTCACTTGTGTTCGACTCGTGCATAGCATCAACGCATAAAACCTGGCTCGGATGCCACTGTTGGGGAACGTAGTAATTTCAAAATTTTCCTACGCACACGCAAGATCATGGTGATGCATAGCAACGAGAGGGGAGAGTGTTGTCCACGTACCCTCGTAGATCGACAGCGGAAGCGTTATCACAACGCGGTTGATGTAGTCGTACGTCTTCACGATCCGACCGATCAAGTACCGAACGTACGGCACCTCCGAGTTCTACACACGTTCAGCTCGATGACGTCCCTCGAACTCCGATCCAGCCGAGTGTTGAGGGAGAGTTTCGTCAGCACGACGGCGTGGTGACGATGATGATGTTCCACCGACGCAGGGCTTCGCCTAAGCTCCGTAACAGTATTATCGAGGTGTAATATGGTGGAGGGGGGCACCGCACACGGCTAAGAGATCTCAAGGATCAATTGTTGTGTCTCTGGGGTGCCCCCTGCCCCCGTATATAAAGGAGCAAGGGAGGAGGAGGCCGGCCCTAGGAGGGGGCGCACCAAGTGTGGAGTCCTACTAGGACTCCCTAGTCCTAGTAGGATTCCACCTCCCATATGGAATAGGAAAAGAGGAAGGGAAAAAGAGAAGGAAGGAAGGGGGCGCCCCCCTTCCCTAGTCCAATTCGGACCAGACCAAAGGGAGGGGTGCGACCACCCTTGAGGCCCTTTTCCTTCTTTCCCGTATGGCCCAATAAGGCCCAATACGTATTCCCGTAACTCTCCGGTACTCCAAAAAATACCCGAATCACTCGGAACCTTTCCGAAGTCCGAATATAGTCGTCCAATATATCGATCTTTACGTCTCGACCATTTCGAGACTCTTCGTCATGTCCCCGATCTCATCCGGGACTCCGAACTCCTTCGGTACATCAAAACTCAATAAAACTGTCATCGTAACGTTAAGCGTGCGGACCCTACGGGTTCAAGAACTATGTAGACATGACCGAGACACGTCTCCGGTCAATAACCAATAGCGGGACCTGGATGCCCATATTGGCTCCCACATATTCTACGAAGATCTTTATCGGTCAGACCGCATAACAACATACGTTGTTCCCTTTGTCACCGGTATGTTACTTGCCCGAGATTTGATCGTCGGTATCTCGATACCTAGTTCAATCTCGTTACCGGCAAGTCTCTTTACTCGTTCCATAATACATCATCTCGCAACTAACTCATTAGTCATAATGCTTGCAAGGCTTATAGTGATGTGCATTACCGAGTGGGCCCAGAGATACCTCTCCGACAATCGGAGTGACAAATCCTAATCTCGAAATACGCCAACCCAACAAGTACCTTTGGAGACACCTGTAGAGCACCTTTATAATCACCCATTTACGTTGTGACGTTTGGTAGCACACAAAGTGTTCCTCCGGTAAACGGGAGTTGCATAATCTCATAGTCAGAGGAACATGTATAAGTCATGAAGAAAGCAATAGCAACATACTAAACGATCGGGTGCTAAGCTAACGGAATGGGTCAAGTCAATCACGCCATTCTCCTAATGAGGTGATCTCGTTAATCAAATGACAATTCATGTCTATGGCTAGGAAACATAACCATCTTTGATTAACGAGCTAGTCAAGTAGAGGCATACTAGTGACACTCTGTTTGTCTATGTATTCACCCATGTATTATGTTTCCGGTTAATACAATTCTAGCATGAATAATAAACATTTATCATGATATAAGGAAATATATAATACTTTATTATTGCCTCTAGGGCATATTTCCTTCACGATCCCCTGATCTGGTGTTGCCACCCGACCAGTGCCTCCGGGGCTACTGCATTGCCTATCCAATGCAGAAAATTCAAAGTGCTCAGTGTTCGGCATAACCGAACTATGGACAAGCGCGTCTTCGGACGACAATAAGTACCATATGGAACTTATCCGGCATCAAGCTGATATATCATGGCGACTTCTCACGACCCTCTCTCAGGGGCCCGTCCGTCGATCACTATTACCTCTAATATATTATACTGCGTTTCTATTCCTATGTATGTTGCCGAGCTAGGAGTTGATCCTTAGGTCAATTTCACGACCTGAGTCTCAGAAGCTACTAGGATCAACGGTTTCATATTTTCTTTCAAGTGCATCTTGGATTTTAGGCCGACAAACACCTTGAGGGCTACTGGCAATACATCTTGTCAGCAAATAAATTTATACACATCGGAAATAAATTCCGGAAACAATCAGCCCATGACCGAGGTGCTGAGCCACCTCAGAAGCAGTTCGACATATAGCTCGGATGCAAGTGGCTGGCTCCTTAGAGGGCATTTCCGATATTAAGCTCGACTAAAACTTTTTGAACCAAGGTGATCTATGACACCTCGGATATAGTCCGGCGTTGGAGCTCGGATACAGTCCGGCGTTGGAGCTCGGATACAGTTTGGTGTTGGTGCTCGGCTGCAAAAGATACCTCGAATGCAGTCTGGCGTTGGGGCTCGGATGCAAGAGGACACCGTTGCACGGGAACAACTTCAAACCCGAGGTGGGCGTAAAAATAACAAGGCATTGATAAAGGCCGATAACTTAAAGGGGCTCCTCGGATACCCGACGTGTAAACTCTTCGGATTTACTTCGGCGATCCTCAAGATCGAAGATGAGAAGATTTGTTGAACCAGTTTTCAAGACCGACGACCGAAGATGAAGAACAGTTCGGAAGGATCGAGGAGCGTCCCCAACTTGAAGACCAGTTCAGGGGGCTACTGACGGTGTCCTGGACTAGGGGGTACTAACCACATCGTCTCCCGACTAGGTGGATCGGGCCGAGGACCCCCATGGCGGTTCACTCATGGGCCACTTCGGGCAGCCCATGCCGCATACAAGGAGTATTCCACAAGACTTGGTGATCAAGACAAGGACTCCTCTCCACCAACGTATTCGGCTAGGACTCTTGTTATCCTAGGCCTCTGGTGCATTATATAAGCCAAGGCCAGGCTAGTCGATAGATCATTATGACATTAATCATCATACCCCTAGGGTTTAGACCACAACATATGATCTCAGGGTAGATCAACTCTTGTAATCTCTATATTCATCAAGATCAATCAAGCAGGAAGTAGGGTATTACCTCCATTAAGAGGGCCCGAACCTGGGTAAACATCGTGTCCTCTGTCTCCTGTTACCCATCGATCCATGACACACAGCTCGGGACCCCCTAGCCGAGATCTGCCGGTTTTGACACCGACAGGGAGTGCGACGCGGCGGTGGATGGTGAAGGCACGGCTCCGGCATGGAGCACGGCGGAGTCGGCTCTTTTCTAAAAAAGGGAGGGAGCTTTTGGTAAATATATATCTCTAACAACGTCTAGTGTGAACAGTTATGCCACGTCATCATTTATGGGACCCACATGTCATAAACGTACTTAAAACGGTCCAAACGAGCAACCAGTGTTTTTTGCAAAAAATTATGAAAAAAATAGTGCTTTTTGGCACAATTCCGTAAATGTGTGGTTCCTGCAAACCTTGCCTGAAGTGTCGATATTTTTTGCAATTCACTCCTAAATAACATGATAAGTTATATATTGTAGGTATGATAGTTTACGTAGTCCAAACGTGGTAACTTTTGACCTAGAAAACAAAGTCGTCGGGACATATCAACATGGGATCTAGTTTCGAAGGTCTCGTCGCGACGAATCTTTTATGTGAAGATAACTTTTCAATCCGGCAGACGGTTTGACCTATAAAATATTTTAAGTTATCAGTTTTTGAAAAGATTCTGCTGACATCATCAGCTTTGTTTTTTTCCTGCATACATCTAATTAGGAGGTTCTAACCCTCACGTGCATGCAAACTGGCCCATGTTTAATTTTGTTAGCCGGGTGAGATACTGCGGGATTTGCGATTGAAGGAATCACGCGCATGGAGGAATGGAGCGATCCGTTCGGATCTATTCCTATAATCAGAACGTGTGGAATACATAACAGTCCTACGATATAACTTATATAGTACTACAAAAAAGAGTGGGGTTTGATGCAAATCAGCTTATCCTTACACTATGTCTTCATTCTACACTAGATTACGTAACAACACCATGTATGTTCCACTTACTATGAGGAATTGTTCATATATGATACAAACTAGCAAAAGGCCCGTGCGTTGCAACGGGAGAAAAAAAATCTTCAATGACCATGATCGCATTTTGTTGCATCATCGAGATACACTATCACTCTCAATTTCATGAAATCATGAACAATTTTTTAAACTCATGAACACATTTGAAATCATGAATATTTTTTAAATTCATGAACACTTTTACAAATTTTCGAACATTTTTCTAAAATCAAGAACATTTTTTGAATTCATGAACATTTTGTACATTTGCAAACATTTTTTAAACAATTTTCTTGAATCGGCGAACGTTTCTAGAATGGACGAACATTGTTATGAAAAATGGTGGAACAGTTTTTGAAATTCATGAACATTTTTTTGATTTAACGGACATTTTTTGAAATGCATGATCATTTTTTGAATCAGCAAACATTTTATGAATGAATAAACTATTTTGTAAGTCACGACTAGTTTTTGAATTTTTAGGATATTTTTTCATTCATGGACATTTTTTGAATTGGCGAAATTTTGTTCAATTTCATTAACATTTTTTAATACACAAACTTTTGGAAAAATCCTGATTTTTTTATTTCCCGAACCTTTTTTTCAAAATTTTGAACATTTTTTTATTAAATCACAAACATTTTTTTAATCCACAAACATTTCATTTTAAAATTCTCTCTCTTTTTTATTTTCAGAACTTTTTTGGAGTCCCAAATTATTTAAAGTAGGAAAAACAGAAAATAAAAAATAAAAAATAAAAAAATAAATTTAAAAAACAGGCCGCCCGGACATGGCCAACCTAAACGGACGCTCGACATGCTCTCCCAACGTACAGAGCGCAGTATAGGAGGCCCCTATTGCATGAGCCGACCCAGGCAGGGGTTTCCCGTGTGCGAAATGTTTTTTATCACTTGCAGGTGGCATCGGTGGGCAATATTTTTGCAACTTTGAGGGTAATTTCCATGACGACCGCAAGAGCAATAACCCTTTTATTATTAGGTATAGATTAAGAATTATCCATGAGCAAATAAATCTCGCCTCCTCTCCAAAAAAAGATTAGGGTTCCCCTTCCTTCCGCTGATGCCGCCACCAGTCTGCCTCTCTCCGGTGATGGCGACATGGTGGAACCCGCCCTTGCCAGCGGGAGGGTTTCGTTTTTAGACATTTCTTTGAATTTTGTTAGGGTTTGTGTTATGCTCACCAAGGCGAGATGGTGGCGGCTCCCTGAAGATGGAATAAGTTCCTCCCTGCCTAGCCCCCGTCCCGATGGTGCGTCTAGGATCATCGGTGGATGTGTGGAGGTGTCTCCGGCGAATATGTCTTTGATGGATTTGCTCGGATCGGGTTGTAGTTCGTCTACATATGTGTGTCTTCAGGTTGAATCCTTCTGATCTACGCTACTCTTTATCATTAGCGGTTGCTGTTCTGGTGCGCTGGCCTTACGGGCCTTAGCACGACGACTTCCCGACTGTCTACTATAACTAGTTTTTCCCGACTCCGCCGAGGGAGGGACGATGATAGCGGCGCGCCTTCAGCTCGCTTCAGGGCATGTAGTCATCGCTAGGTGATCTACGGATCTAGATGCAGTTTTTATTATCTTTTATGTTCGTACTGCCATGATTGAAGATGAATAGAACGAAAGTTTCTCCAGAAAAACCCCGATACAGATTTCATGCCATATAAGGAAACAACAACACAACCTTTATAGCCTCAAACAAATTAGAGTAGGCTAGAGCTAAAACCCATAAAACCTCGAAACCAATTCATGATTTTGACATGTGGATAGTTACCTTCATCTATCCATGTCCACGACTAGTTATTTGGTGATATTTCAGTCCTTCAGATTTTCCTTACCATGATGAGGACATTAATACCATTGTTACACCCACAACCCCTGCTACTATACATACTGGACCGATTACTAGAGCTCGCGCACGCCAATTAAATTACCAGGTACTTTCGTTTCTTGATAATGATTCTAATGTTCATGAGAATATGATGCTGCCTAAATTGGATACATTTGTTTTGCTGACAAATGAAGGGCCTAGCTTGGAGAAGGATGAACATTGGAGCAAGAACAAGCATGTAGTTGATGGCATGCGCAAGGGAGACAAGAACAGAGTTTCAAGTGATGATTTCAGGACTTTGAAGCCACCATAATGAGTGCATGAAGCCTTGAACGAAATATACAAGATGCCACTTCATAATATTCGTCCAGAGGCTATTCTAGGTGCTGCGTCACCTTATTTTTAGGCCAGGCCCATGTAATTTCGAAATACTTCAATATAGGCTGTTTTTAGAGTCTGTATGTGTGGGGAAACAAGAGTTAGGGTAGGTTTCGGACCCCTCCTCCAAGTGCCACGAAATTCCCCCTCTTCCTCCATATATACAGCCCTTAGGGCATCGTTTAGACTTTGGGTTTTGTTTAGATTAAAATTCGTCATAGCTGCAACTTCGCGTACTTCGTTTGTGTTCAACGACCAGAGAAAGGCGTCACAGAACCCCACCTTGATCGACATGACTACCTTGGATACGACAAAAATATTGCATACATGCATATTTGTCAGGTGATTTCTAGTGCAAACTATTCAATAATCTATTTATGTTATCCAGAACAAAAATACTTCACACACTTTTGTGTTTTGTCTAATTGCAGGTGTATGGGACATTTGTACAATCCACATATGAAGATAAGGGAAAAGGAGAAGTTTAGGTTCTGTTCAAAAAGTCCTCTCACGTCACTTTTGGGCCAAGAGAAGATAGAGTCCAAGTCTCTCACGTTCTGGATTCAGATTCGGACTGCACAGACATACTTGGCTCAAAACGCCAACAACTTTTTCATACGAACTCCGAATTGTCATAGTCATAGTTGAGATCGTTCACATCTTCGCTTGATCCAATCTGCATATTATCTAGTTTGTTTTGGAAATAGCGAGAGAGAAAAAAAAAGAGAAAAAAAAGAGAGAGAAAAAAGTAAAAAAGTCAGAAAAAAAGAGAAAGAAAAAGTAAAAAAGTGTGAGGAAAAAAAGAGAAAAAAAACAAAATTTGGATCTATCTAGACTCAATGTCGTAGTTGAATTCGGATTGGAATCTGTTTTGCGCACTGTTCAGTAAAACATGCATAACTTCCTCATACGAAGTCCGTTTTGGCTCCTCGAGTTCTCAAATGAAAGCTAGCGACGAGCCGCATCTAAATAGTTGTAAAAGCTTGTTCAATATTTGGCACCTCAAAATCGGCTTCTAAATAAGTCATTTTGCCCTCCGAAGTTCGCGAACACAGCTTATTCCAGTTTTTCAATCCAGTTTTAGAATTTTTTGACTCCTCATATCAACTCGGAATTGAGTGATTCCTGTTGCGTTTGAAAGCTCGAGTCAGTACCTTTCTTGAGGAAAATTATCAAAAAAATTGGTACAAACTTTTCCAGAGGAAAGTTGGAGAGAAAGTTGTTGTATATCCTGCTTGGCAGTTGTTTTTCATCATTATCTTTATTGCCGTTGTGATCTTCACTTATGTCTTACTGTCCAGAGCTACTTAGTATCCTTCATTGATGCTAGTTGTGCTATGCCATGACCTCATTAGTGTTCTAGGCTCGCGTCTCTAGTCCGGTCTAGCCTAGGACCAACATAGTACCGTCGTTGAGCGTTTATTCAACATTGCATCTCTGAATTGATTATTGCTAATCTTTTGCTATCATATATAGCCAACCCAGCTCCACATATTTCTACACCGTGTATACGTACGTTTCCCTGGCAATTGCTTTACACAATCTTCGGAGTTATTTGACACCGCTGGTTGTCCGTCACCACCCGCCGCATGGTAAGAACTTGTAAGATATTGATATTTGCTTTACTGTGAGCACTTTACAACCACATCCTAGTAGTTCATAGGAACATTATTCTCGAATTTTGTTTCTTGTTTCTACTAATCATGACATGTTCCAGAAATGGACGTTTTTGGACGACGGACACATCTTCACCATCACGAGAGTTGGGACAACACACACAAGCATATGGTCAAGTTATCTCTTTACCGTCTTTTGAGGGTAGATTTAATCCTGCTATTTATCTAGCTTGGGAGCTTGAAGTAGAACAAGTTTTTAGTCACCATGACTTTTCTGAACTTGAGCGAGTACGAGCTGCCACTAGAGCATTTACTGGTTTTGCTTCTGTTTGGTGAAGTGTGCATTGTAAGAAAAACATTGATAATCAACCCA
Organism: Triticum aestivum; assembly: GCF_018294505.1. Lineage (NCBI taxonomy): Eukaryota > Viridiplantae > Streptophyta > Magnoliopsida > Poales > Poaceae > Triticum > Triticum aestivum. The sequence continues at coordinate 269,510,494 of NC_057802.1, read as the reverse complement.
CAATTTGGAAAGATTTGAAAGATGTAATGAGACAACAATTTTTCCCTCCTTACTATCGTCGTGATTTGCTTCGCAAATTTGAACAATTTAAACAAGGCAACAACACTGTTCATGCTTACTACCAAGAGTTCAAATCTTATATGCATCATTGTGACATAGAAGAATCTGAGGATGATATAATGAATAGATTTTTTGGTGGTTTGAACCATGATATTCAGGCAAGATTTCAGTATATTCCTCGTTGCATTACTGGTATGTATGTTCGTGCTTGTACCTTTGAGAGACAGTTACAGGAGGATGCATTGGGTGACTACAACAACTACCATTCCAATTGATGCTCACTACCATCAGTTGATTCCTCCACCGCTGCACCTACTAGAGCAGCCACACCTCAGATTTTGAGTGCGACATCATCTCAAGTGTATGGTACATTGTCATTGTTCATACCTACATCAGCTACGTCTTTGCGACAAGGTAACAGTAAATGTATTGATGATATAACTTCACATGGGAATGATGCATCTTCACCATCACGAGAGTTGGACAACACACACAAGTATATGGTCAAGTTATCTCTTTACCGTCTTTTGTGGGTAGATTTAATCCTGCTATTTATCTAGCTTGGGAGCTTGAAGTAGAACAAGTTTTTAGTCACCATGACTTTTTTGAACTTGAGCGAGTACGAGCTGCCACTAGAGCATTTACTGGTTTTGCTTCTGTTTGGTGAAGTGTGCATTGTAACAAAAACATTGATAACCAACCCACAATTTGGAAAGATTTGAAAGATGTAATGAGAAAACAATTTTTCCCTCCTTACTATCGTCGTGAATTGCTTCGTAAATTTGAACAATTTAAACAAGGCAACAACACTGTTCATGCTTACTACCAAGAGTTCAAATCTTATATGCATCATTGTGACATAGAAGAATCTGAGGATGATACAATGAATAGATCTTTTGGTGGTTTGAACCATGATATTCAGGCAAGATTTCAGTATATTCCTCGTTGCATTACTGGTATGTATGTTCGTGCTTGTACCTTTGAGAGACAGTTACAGGAGGATGCATTGGGTGACTACAACAACTATTATTCCAATTCATGCTCACTACCATCAGTTGATTCCTCCACCGCTGCACCTACTAGAGCAGCCACACCTCAGATTTTGAGTGCGACATCATCTCAAGTGTATGGTACATTGTCATTGTCCATACCTATATCAGCTACGTCTTTGCGACAAGGTAACAGTAAAGGTATTGATGATATAACTTCACATGGGAATGATGCATGCCTAATTAACTTAAATACATCATGTGTTGAGTTACATGTTGATTTGAGCACGCCACCTATTTTAGAGAATCATGTTAATGTCATGAATGCATCATGTGATCAAACAACTGAAATACCAACAATTTTGAGTGCGCCCATTGAATTAACTGTTGATGTCAAAGAACCATGTGAATCAGGAAATAAATCAGATTTGGATCAAATACATTTTAAAATAATTGTGCCAATGTTTAATCATTTTGATATGACCTTTAATCTTGGTGATCATTCTGTGTCAAATGACTTATTGCATGTTTTCTTATTTAAGCATGTTGTAGCATGTAAATTTGATGCATGTAAGGTTTATTCACCAATGTTGGGATGGTTTAATGATGAATATTGTCAATCTTTTGATATGAATAAGAGTTTCACTTATATGTGCAAACTAAGTTGCAATATTTGCATGCCTTCTACTTATGATAATATTTTGGCTTTATATTTTATGATCTATGAAAGTTACTCATGTATACATGTGTCATATGTGCAAAAATCAAGGAAAGTAAAAAGGGATGACATATACATATACAACATGTACACCTTGTCTCTTTTGTTAGCCATATTTCAGATTAAGCAATGCCGAGGACGGCTTTGTTTTCAAAAAAGGGAGGATGATAAGGACATGACTACCTTGTATACGACCTAAAATATTGCATACATGCATACTTGTGAGGTGATTTCTAGTGCAAACTATTCAATAATCTATTTATGTTATCCAGAACAAAAATACTTCACACACTTTTGTGTTTTGTCTAATTGCAGGTGTATGGGACATTTGTACAATCCACATACGAAGATAAGGGAAAAGGAGAAGTTTAGGTTCTGTTCAAAAAGTCCTCTCACGTCACTTTTGGGCCAAGAGAAGATAGAGTCCAAGTCTCTCACGTTCTGGATTCGGATTCGGACTGCATAGACATACTTGACTCAAAACGCCAACAACTTTTTCATATGAACTCCGAATTGGGTGATTCTTTTTTTGTTGGAAAGTAGATTTCGTGTGCTTTCCAACCCAATTGGATTCATCTTCAAATTCGTCCGGAGCATTGAGATATCGATGAAACAATCTGACGCTGCAGCAGAATCCGAGTCAAACAACAAGTCCAAAGGTGTTGCATCACCTCCACTTGGGCCCATGAGCCTTGTACGACCTAGGGTTAGTTTTAGGCTGCCTTGGGACGTCCTTCCACTTCCTTGGCCGCCACCCCTTGCTCCTATATAAGTAGATCTATCTAGTAGCCTTTTTCTTGGGATTTGTTTAGTTAAAAATTAGCCATTGCAACTTCGTGTACTTCGTTTCTGTCCAACGACCAGACCAAGACCGCTTCCGGATCCCCACCTTTATCAATACGTCATCCATATTTGCAATATTCAGATTGCTTTTATCATATTTGTGACGCCCCCGATTTGACCGTACACTAATCATGCACGCAAATGTGTACGACCAAGATCAGGGACTCACGGGAAGATATCACAACACAACTCTAAAACATAAATAAGTCATACAAGCATCATAATACAAGCCAGGGGCCTCGAGGGCTCGAATACAAGTGCTCGATCACAGACGAGTCAGCGGAAGCAACAATATCTGAGTACAGACATAAGTTAAACAAGTTTTGCCTTAAGAAGGCTAGCACAAAAGTAGCAACGATCGAAGAGGCAAGGCCTCCTGCCTGGGACCTCCTAACTACTCCTGGTCGTCGTCAGCGGCCTGCACGTAGTAGTAGGCACCTCCAGTGCCGTGGGAGTCGTCGTCGACGGTGGCGTCTGGCTCCTGGACTCCAACATCTGGTTGCGACAACCAGATAGAAAGGAAAGGGGGAAAAAGAGGGAGAGAAGCAACTGTGAGTACTCATCCAAAGTACTCGCAAGCAAGGAGCTACACTACATATGCATGGGTATATGTGTAAAGGGGCATATCAGTGGACTGAACTGCAGAATGCCAGAATTAAAAGGGGGATAGCTAGTCCTGTCGAAGACTACGCTTCTGGTCATCTCCATCTTGCAGCATATAGAAGAGAATAGAGTGAAGTCCTCCAAGTAGCATCGCATAGCATAATCCTACCCGGCAATCCCCTCCTCGTCGCCCTGTTAGAGAGCGATCACCGGGTTGTATCTGGCACTTGGAAGGGTGTATTTTATTCAGTATCCAGTTCTAGTTGTCATAAGCTCAAGGTACAACTCCGGGTCGTCCTTTTACCGAGGGACACGGCTATTCGAATAGATAAACTTCCCTGCAGGGGTGCACCACATAACCCAACACGCTCGATCCCAATTGGCCGGACACACTTTTCTGGGTCATGCCCGGCCTCGTAAGATCAACGCGTCGCAGCCCCACCTAAGCACAACAGAGCGGTCAGCACGCCGGTCTAATCCTAAGCGCGCAGGGGTCTGGGCCCATCGCCCTATGCACACCTGCACGTTGCGAACGCGGCCGCGAGCAGACCTAGCAACCCACACGATCACGGCGGTTACGTCAAAGCGGTCCAACACGGCGCGCGCCACTCAGTCGCTGACGTCACGAAGGCTTCGGCTGATACCACGACGCTGGGATACCCATAACTACTCCCGCGTAGATGGCTAGTGCGTATAGACCAAATGGCCAGACTCAGATCAAATACCAAGATCTCGTTAAGCGTGTTAAGTATCCGCGAACGCCGACCAGGGCCAGGCCCACCTCTTACCTAGGCGGTCTCAACCTGCCCTGTCGCTCCGCCACAAAGATCCACTTGCGGGTACTCCTACGAGCCGACCCGACTTTAGTCATCACATGTGTCATGTATATAGTATATAAGTATATACCCGCGATCACCGCCCAGGTGATCACGGCCCGATAGTGTAGCACAGCAGACGGACAAGAATGTAGGGCCACTGATGGAAATCTAGCATCCTATACTAAGCATGTAGGATTGCAGGCAAGGTAACAACAGTAGTAGTAAGGATAGGCTATGCATCAGGATAGGATATCGGAAAGCAGTAACATGCTATACTACTCTAATGCAAGCAGTATAGAGGAGAGTAGGCGATATCTGGTGATCAAGGGGGGGCTTGCCTGGTTGCTCTGGCAAGTAGGAGGGGTCGTCGACTCCGTAGTCGAACTGGGCAGCAGCAGTGTCGGTCTCGTAGTCTACCGGAGAGAAGAGGGGGAAGAAACAGTAAATACAATGCAAACATAAGCATGACGATGCGTGACATGACAGTGAGCGGTGCTAGGGGTGTCCTAACGCGACAGTAGGTGGTATCGGTGAAGGGGGGGAACATCCGGGAGGTATTCCCGATGTTTCACGTTTTCGGACAGACGGACCGGAGGGGGAAAGTTGCTAGTTCGATAGGTTAGGGAGGTGTGGTGGACGAACGGACTGCGTATTCGGATTCGTCTCGTCGTGCTGAGCAACTTTCATATAGAAAACATTTTCATCCGAGTTACGGTTTAAAAGATATGAATTTTCAAAGTTTATTTGAATTTCTGGAATTATTTAATTAACAGAAAAAGGGATATGACGTCAGCATGACGTATGAGTGACGTCAGCGGTCAACAGTCCGGGTTGACTGGTCAAACTGACACGGGGGACCCACCTGTCATAGACAGTGGGTTAACAGAGGATTAAACTAATTAACTTTTAGTTAATTAACTAATGGGCCCACCTGTCAGTGAGAGATTATTTAAACTAATTATTTTTATTTATAAAACATTTTCTTTTTTAATTTTTGCGGCGGGGCCCGCATGTCAGTGACTGGGCCTGCCCAGTCAGCAGTTGACTGGGTCAACCCAGTCAACTGGGGCCCGTGGGGGCCACTGGCAGTGACCCAGGGGGTGGCCCCAGGTGTGCCACGTCGGCGGCCGGCGCCGGCGCAACTCCGGCGACCAAAACCGCGGCGGTCCCTCGCCGGAGTTGGCCGGAATTGCGCTACGGGGCTCGGGGAGGAACGGGGCTAGGCCCATTCGAAAGAACTCGCAGCGCCGCATCCAGGGGTTGCCAGGGCTTCGCCGGACTCGGCCGGAATCGGCGCCGGCGAGCGGCGGAGGCGGCGGCGCGCACGGGTGCCCGACGGAAACAGGGCTACGGCAGGCGGTCGAGCAAGCGAGGGGCTGGGGAGCTTCTACGTGCGGTGGGGAGCGCTGTGAGCTTGAGCCCGTGACCATTTGGTCACCGGAGACCCGCCGGCGGCGAGCTCCGCGGCGCGGCGTTCGGGCGGGCGTGGGGGAAAAGCTAGGGAGCGTGGGCGAGCTAGCGGAGTGGGGGAGGAGGTAGAGGAGCTCACCGCGTGGCGCAAGAAAGGCCCGTGGGTGCTTAGGAGCAGCAGGTCGGCGCCGGGGAAGAAGGGGGTCGCCCGCGTCCGAGGTTGAAGGCGAGCTCGGGGAGGCCGTTGCGGTGGCTCCGAGCTTCGACGGAGAGGCGGAGGGGGTGTAGTCGAGGGCGGCGACGTCGTACGACACGGCGGGGTGGCGAGTGGGGCACGGTGGCCGCGAGAACGACGGGAACGGCGGCGAGCGCGTCGGGCGTGGGGAAGAGGGGAGCGGCGCGGATCCGGGGGAGAGGCGCAGAGGCCGAGGGAGTGAGCGGGGTGAGTGGGAGAGAGGCCCGAGGGAGCGGGGGAGCTGGCGACCTTATCCCCTCCGGCGTCGGTGCCGGCGAGGGGGTCGGGCGGCAGCGCGCCCCTGTTCCGACCCGGTCGGGGGAACAGGGAAGGGGCGAGGGAGGAGGTGGGCTGGGCCGGGGGCGCGGCTGCGGCCCAGTTTGGGCCGGGGGGGCAGTGGGGGGGAAGCGGGCCTTTTTCCCCTTTTTTTTCCTTTTTCTCTGCCTGGGTTCTGTTTTCTGTTTTCTCTTTATTTGCTTATTCCCTTTTCTGTTTTATTTCATTTAAAAGTATTTAGACATTTTATAAAAATGTGTTTTCTCCACCATAATTACCAGTGTATTATTTAGCACCCACTGAACATTTTTGTTTGAATTTTTGAAAACTTTTAATTTTCACTTTAATTATATTTGAAGTTTGAGCTAGGAGTTTGAAAGGAAGGTGATTCAAATGTGATCAAGCCCTGTTTAGCAACATGATTAGCTTAATCACAGGGGGTTACTGTAGCATGATTCTCAGGGTGTTACAATATTCTTGCTTGTTCTTCGATTGCATGCAGGAATAGACCTTCATGGTCAGGCTAATCGTGCTTCCGGCATCGTCGGTAACCTCACGAAGATTGGTTTAGCTATTGCTAAGGCGCAACGTCGTGCACGTTTGTACTAGGATCGTCAAAGTCGTCTCCACCAAATCGATAGTTATCATCTCGTCAAAAGATCGGGACACCTCTGCCTCTATCACTCCTCTTATATCAAATTTGGCCTACCCAATCTCTTTTGAAAATTTCAGCATGTTTTAATCGTCCACTATGCATTGGAGTTTCTGGAGATTAGCGGCGTATATGCCCAAACCATCTCATATCATGTTGGACAAATTTATCTTCGATCCGTGCTACTCCAATTCTATCTCGTATATTAACATTCTGATCTCGATCCTTTATTGTGTAGCCACACATACATCTCAACATGTGCACCTCCGCTACACCCAATTGTTGAACATGTTGTCTTTTAGTCGACCAACACTCAGCCATACAACATTGATCACCGTTCTATACAATCTGTTTTTTAGTTTTTGTGGCACTCTCTTGTCACAGAGAGCTCCAGAATCTTGACGCCACTTCATCCACCCGGCTTTGATTTGATGTCTCACATCTTTATCGATATCATCATCCTTCTGCAGCATTGACCCAAATATCAAAAGATGTCCTTTGAGGTAACACCCATCCGGCAAGGCTAACCTCCTCCTCCTCCTCATGCCTAGCAGTACTGAAACCGCACCTCATGTACTCAGTATTAATTCTACTAAGCCTAAAACCATAACTCTAACTTTCTATCAACCCTAGTCCGACTATCATCGATTAGCACCACATCATCCACAAAGAGCATACATACACCATGGGATATCTCCTTGTATATCTCGTGTGACCATATTCATCATCAAAGCAAAAAAGGCAAGGGCTAAAAGTTGACCCTTGGTGCGGTCTTATTTTAATTAGAAAGTCATCAGTGTCGCTAGCACTTATTTAGACACTTGTCACAACATTCTCATACTTGTCCTTATGAGAGTAATATACTTTATTGAGACTTTGTTTTTCTCCAAGGTCCACCACCTGGCATTATGTGGTATCTTATCGTAGGACTTCTTCAAGTCAATGAACATCATATGCATATCCTTCTTTTGCTTCATGTATCTCTTCGTAAGTTGTCGCATGAAGAAAAGAAAATGGCTTCCATGGTCGAACTCTTAGGCATGAAACCAAACTATTTTTTTTTTGTCACACTTGTCATTCTTATTAAGTGGTGCTTAATGACTCTCTTCCATGTCTTCATTGAATGGCTTATCAGCTTAATTAACAATATAGCTTCATTGAATGGCTCATCGGCTTAATTTCATAGTAACAAGTACAAGTTTGAACATCTTCTTTGTTCTCGAAGATTAATACTAATATAATCAGCTTTTATTCTTCTAGTATCTCGTTTGCCTGAAAAATGAGTTTGAAAAGTTTAGTTAGCCATACTATCACTATGTTTTCAAGGCCTCTGCACACCACAATGAGGATACAATGAGGCCCATCAGCTTGCCTTCTTTCATCCTTTATAAGCCAGTCTCAATGGTAGCGCCCTCATTCTCTCCATTGAACAGATTGCCGAAATACTACCGCCATTTATGTCTCCTCGTCCTTCACCAGGAGCTGATCTCCTCCATCCTTGATGCATTTGACTTGTCATATAAGGCATATACTACTAAAAGCATTGTCTTAGCAAAACCTAATACCCTCAACACTCGGTAGCAGAATTCACACAAAAAAGGAACATTTCCTTCTTCAAGCATTGATGTTGGCAGTAATGAATAAATACATGGGGGATCTACAACAGGAAACACTTCTATACTCTAAATAGATCTAAGCTTTTCCTTCATACCAGAGGAAAGCTTTGACAAGGCCTAAACATAAAATTGATCTGTGAGGGAGGCTACCAATAAACGTAAAACAGTGATCTGTGAGGGAGGCTACGAATAAGCGTCAAATGGCTGCAGCAACCACAGTACAACCAGAGATCATGGCTGCAGCCTGCAGGGATGTCAAATTCTGCTTCTTGACAGAACAAAAACGCTTAACTACACACATCCTTGATCAGTCATGGCTTGTGCAATGTTCAGGAAGGCCGATATGTTTGCACCATGCACCAAAGACCTGGAGAGAGAGTACTTGATCAGCTTCCAGAGTGAAAAGCCCGGTGTAGGCAAATGGACAAGATATCGCAAGGAAACTAACTCTGGGTTCTCTTTCAGGATTCCATATTCTTGAGCAGCTTTCATCGACCTGTCATATGTTTGCTTTACTGCTTCCTGTTTTAACCAAAAGAAGAAACTTAGTAGGGCTTCATATTACCACATATGGAAAGTCGCAAAAAAAAAATTTACCACATATGGAAGGGTAGCCACCTCCTTCGACATAGGCATAGTGTCGATCTTATATGACTACGTTGCCGATATGTTGTTTTTTGGGGTCAATTTGTTAGTATTTGGCTGTGTGGATCTTAGTTATGCAGAGGCCGTGTGTTTCTCATCATGCTTTCTATCCGCTTGATGCTACATTTTGAGTTAATAAATACGCCCTTTATCGAAAAATGGAAGGGTAGCCACCAACGGGCAGAAGCAGCGGCTTATACCTGTATTTTGTTCTCGAAATCCTCTACTGACCACTGCATTAAGCTGAACTCTGGATTCAGTTCAAGTTCACCGACTGCTACCTGTTTGTTATTCAAGAGAAACAAAGAACATGAACATGTTGGGGAATAGTGTGAGTCTAATGATTTACTGTCGGGAGCATATGTATGAGACCGGAATCCGTTTAAGTGGTTTTCATTAAAGTAGTGTTTCAAATATACGTGCTCAGTGCAAAGTACATCAACCATACTTGGGAAAGTGCTGAGCTCCAAAATTTTGGAAAAGCCCGTGAGAATCAGTCAAGATTCTGGTGTAATCGAAATTAAGTTTTAACGGTTGGAGCACATACACTTAAAAATAGACCACAGTATCCTTTACAAATAGAAGTTAAGTTTTAATCTCCCTTAAAATTGTAAACTTTTCTAAGTGGGCTGTACTGAACCACACCTCGTTCTTCTATGAATGGCAAGAACAAACAAAACAGTGAATTACCCCACCAGCAGCAGTTGCCTTTGCTGGAGCAACATGGACTTTTGCCTTTCTTAGGATATCAACTGCTTGACCAGTGCATGGCATGTTTGAACCTGCAATTAACAAACACAATTAATCTGTAAAGGATAAACACTGAGAAGGCAATCAAAAGACACAATTCAAGACATCATACATTCTATAAGAACACGGCAACCAGAGCTAATTATTGAAAGAGCCTCCCCCTGGTCAATCTCATTTTGTGATGCACAAGGGAATGCAATATCACACTGCTCACCCCATGGCTTAGCATCATTGATATATTTGGCACGTGGAAATGTTTTCAAGTATTCCCTGTTTGGTAAAATGGAAAGTGGCATCTCAAAAGCTCAACATTTACAAACTAAAAATACAGGAAAGGCAAATGCTTGTCGGAAAAAATATGAAAGGCAAATACCCACTTGAGGCTCCTTTGTTGTGCCTTAATATTCCTTATAAGTGTATATTTCACATAATCAAACCCGTCTCCATCAAATAGATAGCCTTCTGAATCTGCAAGAATTGCGACACTCAGGTTCCATGGTCAGAACTGATATTGCTAATGCAAATGTACAACAACAATCTTCTGATGAAGATGGAGGTTTCCAGAGTTCAACCATTGGTTTGGTAAGAGATATTTCCTTAACAAAACCAACAGAAACCTTTAAAGTCCTGAAATCCATTATCATGAAGAAACCAACGCGAAGCACAAAAAACTATTGTAAGAATGTGTAACTACATGTGTTATGACCGGCATATTAGGTGGGCTGTGGCCCAAGTTATCTTATCGTTATTAGGGGCTTAGCCCAATTATCTTATCGGTATTAGGGTCGTTTGCTTAGGAGTCAAGTAAACCTCTCTATATAAGGAGAGGAGACGTATTCAATCTAATCAAGCAAGAAGCAATCAGTATTTGCTCGGCTTCCCTTAGGGAGCCGGGAGACCTAACCCTAGCCGCCTCTTGCGCCGCCGCCGCCTCTTCTCCACCACGCAAGGACGGCGCCCAGCCGCCGGCCGCCGCGCCCTCGACCTCGTCTTCCTCCATCTTTCCCCTACAATCTCCGCCCTAGAACCAGCAGAACCCTAGCTCCTAACACCTTGGTATCAACATGCCCCTCGAGAGTTACAGTTGACGCCCTTCAAAATCAGATATCAACCGTGTTCAATGGGAGGTAGTAATAATAATAATGTGAACCATGTGGGTCTTGGGGATATGCAGATATACTTAAGAACAAATCATGATCGATTGACCAAATTCTGCGTGCCTCTCATGGCGACAGACTTTTGATTATGCTCCTGACCACCGATGTACCTCACGATATTTCCTGTTTAAGTAATTCAACTTAAGCTTTAAATCTGCATACCTGAGACTGTAACAGGAATAGCTTCACACGACAGAAGCTTTTCCAAGACATGCATTGCTATCTTTCCTGAACCACTTATCGCACATCTGCACAAATTACACACATAAGAAAGCTGCCAGATCAATAAATTACAATACCAGTAAAACAAATGGATCCCTGTCAACAACCTTAATCCTTTGAGCTCCTTATTCATATCAGCAAGTACAACACGTGCAAAAAATACCTGTGACAAGTTACACAATATTTGTTTTAGTAGGAAAAAATTGTCAGCACATGTGGCAAAAGCATTACTTTGTGAAAGAACTGTGCCACGTGAAAAGATAGCGACTAGTTGTGCTCGTAAGAGGAGTTAAGATACCACTTTACCAGTCCGTATCCAGTAGCTTCTGTTCTAAAACTAGAACCAGACCAGAAGATCTTAGGCCCTGTAAAATTTCCCTGCATAAGAACAGCAATGAAATCTACAGAGAAGAGAAAAGATATTTGAACCAAAGAGCTGAAAGTAGAAACCAATCAAACAGTCTTCAAGTAGACTACGAGTTCTTTTACAGTACCCACAAATAAATGTGAGCCATCCATTTACTTAAATTGGACAGATACCAGTGTTTGGTACTCCAATATAGATGCACGGGAGTACCATGACCAAAAGTTCAGGAGTACCTTGATTTGAGGGGTAAATTGGTAATCGGGACTCACAAAATATTGTACCACCTGAGGTTGTTATTTACTTCCCCGCTAATTATGGGTACGTGAGAGGATAAATTCTTTAGATAAATTCTTAGTGAGTAACAACAGGAAGAACGACACCTAAAGGGGATCGGCATAAACATTGTTCTGGGTAACATGTATGGTACTATGGTGTACCTGAAAATGACCAGAAAGGCGTCTGTACTGCCCAAAAAGGAAACCCATTTCCCTTGGACCAACACCAACATCTTCAGCAGGAAAATCCTACATCACAAACTGAAGCATGAATTTCTGCCACTTAACTACTTCAGAAATAAATGGCAAATTCTGAACAAATGCACGTAATACAATGCGAGGTACCTGATCAGGGCCCAAGTATCTATACAGCTCATCCATGAAACTTTGACAAAAGCGCATTACCTGGCATGGAAAAATATCCATATTTACATGCAGTAAATATTGTTGCCCAGAGGAAATAAAATACAACACGAATACCTCAATTTCACTTTTACCCTTTGGATCAAAATCGCTCCCTCCAGCAGCACCTCCAAGTTTATATAGTGACAGAGCATTCTTCAGAGTCTGCACAAAGGGAAATTGCTTAGAATGGTACATTGAATTCTCATGTAAGATTACAGGTTCGACGTCCACTGAAAACACCCTCTGGGTTTAGCGGTCACTTCTCAATCCCAATACGTGCTAATAGATTACGAAATCATCGTATAGCAGTGCAAGCACCCAAAATTTATATAACTCGACTCTATTTGCACACTATTAGACATTTATCTTCTCGTGGCAGAAGTAAACACAGTGCAAATTCCCACCATCTGCACATCCACGCAAACCCCATTGTACACACACAAAATAAAATGAAGACTTTCTTAGGAAACATGCCATTGGCTTTAGAATCTAGTATGAAATAAGGGGGGAAATTCATTACAATATGCATCAAAGCTCACGTTATTTTGTAGTTCATTACTTGTATGTAGGTGCATTATATCATTTGTTACAGTAATTGAATCAAAGGTAGTCTGATACAAAAACAGAAAAACAAATGGTACAAGAATGAAGAACAGGTTGTAGCAGGAGGTTGTTTACATGAAAAATGCATGTCGGACAAGTATGCTAATACCTGCTCAAAAGCTAGAAACTTTGCCACACTTAAGTTCATGGACGGGTGGAAACGGAGACCACCTCTGCATGGACCTAAAGCCTGACTGAACTGCACACGGAAACCTCGATTGACATGAGCTTCACCTCTGTCATCAACCCATGGCACTCTGAAGATAAAACATCTCTCAGGTTCTAATAAACGCTCCAATATCTGAACATATCTGAAAAATCAACATCAGAAATCATGTTAAGGAGATACTGTTCCTCAGGAAGGGGAGAGGAAGAGGGAGGGAGAGAGAGAGAGCTAACTGTGAGTTCTTCACCAAAACTGGTTCTATAGAATGAACCACCTCCTGTATAGACTGTATAAATTCAGCTTCATGAGGGTCCTTCTTGAAGAGAGATTCAAGTATTGAAGCTGCTGTTTTCGACAAAGCTGAAATGGGAAATGAAAATTAAGATAAGTACACCTTTTAAATTGTTTCAGTTTGATATAAAACGGAGCACGTCGAAAAGCTTCCAGAATTTGGTATACGTAGTTACTAACTGTTTAGTGGAAGACTGGATTACTGGAACTTGGACCTATCTATTTATTTGCTTTATGCTATGTTTCAGTTCCTCGAATCTAACACGAAAGCACTGCCAACTGTGTACCGTTGGCATCGGATCATCAAACAAACAAATATTAAAAGTTCTTACGAAGTTACTATGACATATTATAAACATTATGACATAAAACTAGATACCAAAAGGCAAAAATCAAACTACTTGTTAATAAGCACGAACTTGGTAATACATTTCCTAATCCCTTGAAATATCGACAAGCAAACCCACAGCATAATCGCAGGAGGTCAGGCAACACCACCAACCTTTGACACAAACCGGCCTCTCTATCTCAGGAGTTTGCACCTTCTCCTTGGAGGCTGACTGCAGTCGGAGCGCCTCCTTATGCAGCAAGCTATTGTTGTGCTCCTCTAGCGCACTCATCTGCATGTTCCTGCTCCCCTCGTTCCCATAGGGGTTCCGGCGATGCTTGCGGCCATACTCCTTGCAAACGGTGCAGAAGATTCTGCTGGTGTTGTCGTGCACGGCCACATAGGCCCACTTGTATGTGTCCGCCCACTCATCCCGCCATTTCTTGACCACCTTCTTCTTCTTCTTGGTATGCGCCGACAGCCTCAGCATCCCTGCCCGTTCCTCTGCTTGCGGTGGCGTGGGCTGCGGTTGGCCGTCCACTGCGCCAGGCTGCGAGCACGGGATGAGGAAGCTCTTGTGGTCATCGGCAGGGACGACGGGGTCTTGAGGGTGATGGGAGGTCACGCCCTCGAGTGCGGCGCCCGAGAAAGTGGGATCTTCACACTGGTCGATCTCGAGGTCGATCTCCTCACCGATGCCGCGCACCGACAGGTGGTGCTGCTGGTGTCGCTGGTGCTGCCGTAGCAGGTTGATCTCGTCCATGGACGAGTTCATGCGTACACGCGGTGCGACATGTGGAGCAGTGCACGGGAGGGGACTCGATTCGCCGCTCGCACCAGCCAGCGCCGAGTAAATCCGGCTCTGTTAGGCGCGGCCAAATGGGGGATTTGGCTCTAGGGTTTGAGGAATTGGGCACCGCGGAGCCGGCGCTGGCGGTGGCTGAGATCGAGGAATGTGTCGATCTGGCGCGCGGAGAACGGGAGCAAGGAGGGGCTTCGGCGGCGGCGAGACGGTGTTCTGTGAGGGCGACGAGACACTACCGCGGCCCGCGGTGGCCGCTGCTTGGTCGCGATTCCCGACAAGGTAGAGCAACAAACGGTCAGGACAAAGGTTGGGCCTGTGGCTGAGTCGTGGGCGTCTGATTCTTGGTGGACGGCTGAGATCGTTGTCGACCGGACCGACGCCGTTGGTTTGTCTTGTTCCAAACTTTTTCGGGGAAGCACTCATCAATTATGCACCCAAAAAAACACAAAAGTAACAGAAACTGCGTCCATGTTTATAGACCATGTAGCATCCAGAGAAGGTATCTGGTACTCCGATGGATGGAGTACTCCGGCTGCTCCCTGCAGAGCACATCCATCGGATGAAGTTTGTAGGTACAGGATGGGAGTAGAAAGCCTCGTCCTTTCAATTTTGCAAAGAACACTCCATGTGATGATAGTATTGCTGTATAGTTGTCATCACCTAGCTTCAAAAAATGTGCTGCCCAGGTGAACAGAAAGAGCACACACATCTTGTACCTCCCAACATGATTGTTTCATGTTGACTCTTTCAGCTTCATCTTTCATATATAAATTGGATATCAGCTGATATATGGTACAGGTAGTAGTGTCATGAATTTTCCACCACTTTAAAGAATGATGTGTGCAAAACATGAACATTCAGGAAATGTGATTTAACAAGGTAAAGCTAATTTAGAAGAAAAGAAAGAAGAAACAAGTTCATGAACAAAATTTTGAACCGATGAATTTTGCATCAGAAAATGTGAAGCCAACGTCACTCAGGTGTGTTAGATACCTTTCTCAGAACACATCAACCACCATTCTTGCAATGCATTCCACCACTTTGAAAACAATCTTAGCATTTAAAAGCTAACAGTACAACAATATTACGTTCTTACACACATTTTTCTACAAAATATCATGAATGCTTTCTCAGCAAATACTCATGACAGTACACATAAATCTACCATGAAGCACAGAACTAGAGTTACAAACCAAAGCGATTTATAGCCCAAGGTAGCAGGTGCACATATTGCACCAACATATTCAACTAGGTGTTGAAGTTGTAGCAGAAGTCTCCAACATTGGATAGCACATGAACGGAAGTCATTTCTCATTCATGATTTAGCGCAAATGAATGATGTCCGCTGCCATGGGTTGGGTGTGCTACAAAATTCAAACAAATTCTAGTCAAATATTTGCGATAAACAATCAACATGCTTTATTTCAAAGGGAGCAAGATATAAAAACATTTAGCTTCCATGGCCAACCTCATAACTAGAACAATCTACTGATCTTGGACCTTTTTGGACGCTACTTGCTCTACAAAGAAGGAAAAACCTTTAGCTGCAATCTATGAAAACCTGATAAAATTCATAGTACTTACAATATGATTTACCTTTTTCTTTTGTTCATGGCCTCCTCTGAACCCCTCTTCAATCTCTTACCACTACCCTTTGTGTTTGCAACCTCGGGTGGATGAATTTTGATGATGCTTGGTAATGTCATTCCAATGAAGGATTCAAACTCTTGAACTTTACTTTGCTCGTCAAGTGGCACCGTCTGCCTCAAGTGTGCAAGAGCATCAGCAATAACTTTGTGAAAGTATTTCATCTTGTCCTCACAATGTTTAGCTGTATGCAGTGCCGAGCTAAACATCGAGCATGTTTCTGAGTACAATTTCTTGATGGTAGGTGAAAGAGATGTAGATGACCCTTCTAGCTCATGTCCATTGGCATCATAAGAAAGATGTCGTGAAGCCATTTTAGTCGACCTATGCAGCACATATTGGCTAGGAATTTCATTGCACCCATCATTCTTTAAGACAACAATGATGTGAGAGCACATGATGCCCAAGGATTCAAACATTCGGCAAGTACATTGTGCAGCCTTCGTACTAGCGTTGTAGCGGACTACTCTTATCCTTCCGCTAAGGTCACCAATGCTCGTGGTTCGGACATCACCAACCTGCTCAATAGTTTTTACATGACGACGGTCCCTAGCAGCCACTACCTCACGTTGGAAAGCAACAAAAACGTTGTGAGTATACACCTCTCCGCCCTGAGTCTCAATTCCCCAACAAGTCTCAAGTACTGGCAAGGTATGTATGCTAGAATTGTCCTCTTGCAGCTCTTTTTGCCGCTGCTCTTCCAAAGCCGTTTCAAATCTGACCCAAAATTCAAGTAAGGCAAGCCTTCGATTAGTGAAGTGTCGAAAAAAATGCATTCTCACTCTCAGATCTCGATGTTGTGCGCAATATTCCACCAAGAGAGAACTCCACAAAGAATGCTGGTATCCATGATTGTCGTAAGTCATACTTCTCTTTCAACCGAGTAAATAGCATAAAACTACCACTTTTTGTCCTATTGTTCCAAAAAACTACCATAAATTTGTTTGTGACTGATAACTACCAGAATCGGCGTCGGCTGTTTCAAAAAACCCAAAACACCTGTTGCTAAGAAATTAAACCGGTTTATGACAGGGCGGGCCCGCACCTAAACGAACCGTCTGTTTGACCGTTTGTTTGACTGTTAGATGACATGCGGGCCTCACATGTCAGTGTCTCATCTCTACCCCCCTCCACTCTGTCTCCCTTCTTCTCCTCCTCTCTACAAAGCACTGTTACAGAGGAGGGAGCAGGGGAAGACACCGGCGACGGGGCTGACCGGCTCCGGTCACCTTAGGGCGCGGCGAGGGACCCAGCGGGCTCCGGGCGGAGCGCCGCCTCCATTCAGGCGAGGGGCACTCGCCGGGGACGCGCAGGCCTGTCGCGGCTCGTGTCAACAGAAGGCAGAGGCGGGCGGCGGCCTTTGGCGCGGACGAGGCAGCACAGCCACTCCGGCGGCACTAGGAGTGGATGGGGAGGTGCGTCGGGCTCCGGTGGGTCTTCTGGTGGTGGAATGAGGAGGGGAGGGCACGACGCTCCTCTCGCCAGCGAGCAGCGCCCGCAGCGGCCGCTCCATGCCTACCTCGCCTGCGGCCGCCGCCACCCCTGCCTCGCCTACTCCTGCCGCCACCCCTGCCCGGACGACGCCATTGCCGGCCTCCTCGAGCTCGCCGCGGACGGCCTACATCGCTGCTGGAGCGCGCGCCTCCTGCCGTCGTGGGTGAGGCCGGCCTCTGCTACGGCCGTCGTCGGGCGCGGGATGTGGCACGGGGCGGCGGCGTGGCCAGGACCTGCCCATCGAGCTGCTCCCAAGGGACCCGATTGCTTTTTTAAAAATTTATAGGGACCCGATTGCTTTTTAAAAAAACTTACAGGGGCTATTCTGTAAAAACAATTGGGCCCCACATGTCAGCTAACGGTCAAAGGAACGGTCATACAAACGGTTCATTTAGGTGCGGGCCCGACTTGTCATAAACCGGTTTAATTTCTTATCCACGGGCGTTTTGGGTTTTTTGAAACAGCCGACGCCGATTTCGGTAGTTATCAGTCACAAACAAAAATGTGGTAGTTTTTTGGAACAATAGGACGAAAAGTGGTAGTTTTATGCTATTTACTCCTTTCAACCATTCATTATCCTCAAGGCCGAAATCAGAAATTATTGAAGACCACCTTGATTCGAACTCATCTGGAGTCTCTGATCCCCACACACATGCCATAAACCGTGGTTTAAAATCTTCATTGTTTTTCAAGATGGGACCAACCTTTTCAGGGAGTTTCATGAGAATATGCCACATACAAAGTCTGTGTTTTGTGTTTGGAAATATAGCTTCTATTCCTCTTCTCATGCTTTGGTCCTCATCAATTATGATTAGCTTTGGTGCAACCCCACACATTGCTTTCAAGAAAGTCTGGAATAACCATTTGTATGATGCAATCTTCTCATTTGACTAAAAAGCGGCACCAAATGTAACACAAGATTTATGATGGTTAACACCAGTAAAAGGGGTAAATACCAGGTCATACTTGTTGAATCTATATGTAGAGTCGAATGACACAACATCACCAAACAATGAATAGTTCTTTCTACATATACTATCTGCCCAGAAAATATTTTTCAGTTTATTGTTCTCATCAACCTGGTAATCAAAGTAGAATGCTGGATTGGCCTTTTTTTATTTTCCATTATGTCTACTATAAGTTGTCCATCTGCTCCCTTAATTGCTGCCTTAAAATCACGGTCATAGTTCTGTAAATCACGTTTCGTGCAACCTATGTTTCCTTGCCCACCTTTCTTAATACTAAGCAAGCGAAAAGTTTTTGATGTGCCAAGCAATGCCTTACTGCATGTAAATAGTTTGTTTCTCAATTCACTAGTTACCTCTCTATTTGACCGGATGAGATGTCTCTTACTTGGCGAGATAAGTTGGTGCGTGTGTGATTGAACAAACTAGACGACCTCGTACTTGCCGCCATCCTGCCTCTTCAATCTGATCATAGCCTCACAACCGCATCTGGTTATGTTGATATTTCTTTTAACCTTTTTTCTCTGCATTTCTTGAGTATCTTGGCCAATGTCCACTGATTTTTCCTTCCTACAACCTTCTCTTGCGCAAACAAACTTCTTCCAAATTATTACACCACCCTCTCCTTTGTGTTGTGTCCATATGCGTACAGAGAAGCCAACCTCATGGGCATACATTCTATAGAATGCCAAACCTGCCTCCCAGCTATCAAATCGCATACCAATTGAGGGTTGTAGGCTATCATCACACTCGGGCTCATAAGTTGACCCCTGTATGAGTAGAAAATAATGGATTAGCTAGCTCCAAAACTGAAACCCATGAAATTAACATGTCATGATAAACTTACACACACAGGGAGGCTACTGGTTGTTTTTGGTGTGTTGAAATAATCTTCATCATGTATGCCCAATCCCGTTTGGACCTAGCAAGGTTGTTGGAACTTTAGCGACATCACATGCACATAAACATGAGTAACATATCAAGGAATTACCATGGAAAAGTTGTTGGCATCATCTTCAAGTCCCATTGCTGTAGTTGAGCCTTGGAGCAATACTTGCCATTGACTCCATCATTCTCTACTCTGTGCAGATAAAAAATGCTAGATATTACATGCAGGGGCAACTAAGAGTTAGCTTTTCATGAGAGCGACGACACAATCAGTTTAAAAAACTGTTTAATGCTGAAGTAGTGAAGAGAGAAAATTTCCAAATGCACCGGCCTTTAGATGTACTAAGGAAAATAGTCAATAGTGTGCTGAAAATGGCTCTAGCAAATAGATAGGGAACTCCCAGAAATTAGTGTAGTCGCATACATAGTACAGGCAGATGAATCCCGGTCTTGTCCGAACATGCACTTCACATCTAGGTACTTGAATAGGTAGATTGATTTGTCCGAACTCATGTACAGTATCAGGCTATAAGTTACTAAAATTTTACAATCACTATTTTTTCATTAGTGGTGTATGATCGGATAGGGTACGGAGTTGAGTTTCCTTAGACCAGACATCCGACATGAAATTCATATATAAGCGGTTACCTATACATTTTTTTTAGTAATGTTAGCATTCATATCTTGATTTAGTTGTTGTTTCGATGCCACACAACCTTTTAATTGCTCAAGTTTTTCAACAAGTTATTTTTTCATCATAATTTCTTCAATAATGTAGGTTCTGCTGTCTGGGTACTTCATGGAGAATGAGACTAAGTTGTTCCAGAGGCAGCCCGATATTAGTACTAAAGTGAGATCCAGTTTGTGTCACTGATTTTGTGTGTGTTAAGTTTACAGAAATTGTAATATGCTATTACTAAAGGCTATGTTCATCATCCAACACTACAAAAAAAGACACATCCGTGACATTTTGGGCCGAACGAATTTTTTTTTCTGTCATACATATGACACTTCTATGACGATAATTGTGACAAAACCCGGTATCGTCATAGATGTGGTGGGCTCCTACTTCTATGACAAAAAATCATGATAGAAAATGGGCTTTTTGTCCTGGGCGGGCCGGAGACGCAGCCGCATGACATTCTTTGGGCCGTCCATGACGGAAAAAACCGTGGTAGAAGCAAGGGTGTGGAAAATTTCGGGGAGTTCCCGGTTACGGTGGGAGGTCGGGGGCCGAGCGATGCGCGTTTCTCTCGTACACGTACGCGCGTGTGTGCGAGGCATTGGCTCTAACTGAACCCGAGCGAGGCGTTGGGCTCTAACTGAACCCGAGCGATTGCACTGCAGGCTACGCGTTACTGAATCCGAGTGATCGATCGATGGCTGTTAACTGAACCCGATCGAGCGATTCCTTCGCTACTGCTGCTAACTGAAGCCGATCGATGCTGCCTCTGGGATGAACAGTGAGCGTTGCGGAGGAGGTCGACGGCGGAGATGAACAGTATCCCGTGGAGTCCCGTTTTGCGGTACGCCACACCCCTCCCGATGAACAGGACCCCCGTTTCGACCGTAGGAGGTCCGTTTCGTCTGTTTTGCGGTACGCCACACCCCTCCCGATCAACAGGACCCCTGTTTCGACCGTAGGAGGTCCGTTTCGTCCATTTTGCGGCACGCCACACCCCTCCCGATCAACAGGACCCCCATTTCGACCGTAGGAGGTCCGTTTCGTCCGTTTTGCAGTACGCCAGACCCCTCCCGATGAACAGGATCCCGTTTCGAACGTGGCCGGTCGAACACAAGGCCGTTTCCTCCGTTCTGCGGTACGCCATGCCTCGTTTCCATCGCATGTTCCGTCCAAGCCCTCCCGATGAACACGACCACGCATTCCGTTCCGACCCAGCCGGTTGGCTCCCACGCGTTCCGTTGCCTTCCGATGAACACGACGCATTCCGTTGCCTCCCCATGAACACGACGCATTCCGTTGCCTCCCCATGAACATGACGATGACGCTGTTTCTCCGTTCCGACCCAGCCATGTCAACGAGCCCTCGCCGTACGTATGCGCGAGTAGGCGTTTGAGACCCCGCCCGTATGTACACATACGTGGCCGTATTTTCTTTCTTGCACCCTAGCCGCTGTACGTACGTGTACATGCTACGTGCGCGCCTCTACTACGACACGTGCGCGCCTCTACATCCACCAGTATATATGTACGTACACGTTCGCGACCAGAATGACAACGCTATGTATGTTTCGACCAGGTGGGTCCCGACTGCCAGGCACTTCCTTGCATGCGAAGATGTAGCTGGTGGGTCCCAGCAGTCAGGGGGGCGAACCGTTTTGTTTTTTTTCCGGACGCACTTCCTTGCGTGCGAAGGTGTAGCTGGTGGGTCCCAGCAGTCAGGGGGGAAACGTTTTTTTCATGAAATACGGTGGCCCGGCCAGTGGGTCCCCGCTGTCAGGTGGAGGAATAATTATTTTGCATGTAATAAGGAGGCACTTCCTTGCTGCGGCCGTGGACCCAGCTGTCAGCGTCTCCACGCACAGTACTCTTCCGATGGAAGTCGGTCGTTGACCACATTGACCATGCCGCGCCGAGAGCACCACGGCGGTGGACGACGGCGAGGCCTAGGAAGGGGACGACACGGAGGCAGGGAAGACTCGGCAGTTGTTTCCCATGCGGAGGGGAGTACGACTGTACGAGGGTTTACTGGTTCGTCTGCCGTCGCCGGAGAATAACAGCAGGTGTGGGTGAGTAGAGGGATGGCTAGGCCAGCGATGGGAGTACGATGGGGCGGTGAGGCCTATGCGGCAGCACAGCCGGCCGCGGGGAGGAGGGAGCAGGCAGTCCCGCCGGTGCTTGTTTGAGCGGCTGGAGCAGGAAGAGCAGAGATTGAAGAAGCACGACGGCCGTTGGATGGACATCCAACAGTCAGTGCTTGTGCGTCAACCTTTTTTAGGAAAGCCTCAAATCTGTGGAAAATAGCATACAGCCCATCTGCCATTATTTCTAATAATTTACAGCCCATTTGCTAATTCTTGAGGTTTTTTTGAAGCCCATATTTTTTTGTTAGCATTACAGCCCATATTGTGGCCACAGTTAAAAAATTATACGAAATTTTGCATATTTCGGTGCGGTCTGAACTGTTTTTAATCCCGAAATTTCGACTCACATTCAAATTGATTTTAAAAATAAATGTATATCAATATAAAATCCAACAAATTCTCCACGCATAAAAATTAATGTAATTTAAAATCTTGAAATGAAAAAAAGATATTTGAAACTAATTGCCGGTTTGATGTGTTTTAAAAATGTACATCCCATTTCTCATTACTGATGGGCCATTTTCTCGGCCAGCCGAATGAAAGCTTTCCTCGTTTTGAAAGATTTGCAGCCCAACAGGCCTGACAAAGCGACTTACTTGGCAAATCACAAAAAAACTGGGCTGTGGCCGTGGACCCAGCTGTCAGCCTCTCCACGTACAGTACTCTTCCGATGGAAGTTGTTCCTTGACCACGTTGACCACGCCACGCGGAGAGCACCACGGCGGTGGACGACGGTGAGGCCTAGGAAGGGGACGACGCGGAGCCGGGGAAGACGAGGCAGTGGAAGCCCGCGCGAAGAGGAGTACGAGGGTTCACTGGTTCGGCTGCGGTGTGAGGCTGCCGTCGCCGCAGGGCCTGGCCAGCGGTGGGAATAGTAGGGGGCGGTGAGGCCTCTGCGGCAGCACAGCCGGCCACGGGAGGTAGGAGCATGCGGCACGACCGGCGCTGCTTTGGGCGGCTAGAGCAAGAAGACCAGAGGTTGAAGAAGCACTACGGCCGTTGGATGGACATCGTACGGTCACTGGAGCTAGAATCGTTCATATTGACTAAGTTGACAAAGCCCTTCGTCCCCATCAACTTAGTAGGCCCACAAGTCAGCCTCCCACCAAGGTGGGTCCCAGCTAGCCGGGGGAGTATTCATTTTTTTGTGCGTAATAAGGAGGCACTTCCGGTGGGTCCGAGCTGACAGCGGGGGGAACGTTTTTTTGCGAAATACGGTGGCCCGTCCGGTGGGTCCTAGCAGTCAGGGGGAAACGATTTTTTTCGCAAAATACTGGTGGCCCGTCCAGTGGGTCCCCGCTGTCAGGTGGAGGAATAATTATTTTCCGCGTAATAAGGAGGCACTTCCTTGCGGCTGCCGTGGACCCAGTTGTCAGCCTCTCCACGTACAGTACTCTTCCGATGGAAGTCGGTCATTGACGACATTGACCATGCCGCGCCGAGAGCACCACGGCGGTGGACGACGGCGAGGCCTAGGAAGGGGACGACGCGGAGCCGGGCAAGACGCGACAGTGGATGCCCATGCGGAGAGGAGTACGAGCGTTCACTGGTTCGGCTGCGGTGTGAGGCTGTCGTCGCCGCAGAATAACAGGGGGTGTGGGTTAGTGGAGGGATGGCCTGGCCAGTGGTGGGAGTAGTATGGGGGCGGTGAGGCCTCCGCGGTAGCACAGCCGGCCACGGGAGGCAGGAGCAGGCGGCACGACCGGCGCTGCTTTGGGCGGCTGGAGCAAGAAGACCAGAGGTTGAAGAAGCACTATGGCCGTTGGATGGACATCATACGGTCACTAGAGTATTGACTAAGTTGACAAAGCCCTCCGTCCCCGTCAACTTAGTAGGCCCACAAGTTAGCCCAACAATATGGTGGGTCCCAGCTAGCAGGGGGTATTCATTTTTTTGGGCGTAATAAGGAGGCACTTCCTTGCGTGCGAAGATATAGCTGGTGGGTCCGACCTGTCAGCGGGGGGAACGTTTTTTCGCGAAATACAGAGGCCCTTCCTGTGGGTCCTAGCTGTCAGGTGGAGGAATCATTATTTTGCGCCTAATAAGGAGGCATTTCCTTGCGTGCGGCCGTGGACCCAGCTGTCAGCCTCTCCACGTACAGTCCACTTCCGATGGATGTCGTTCATTGACCACGTTGACCAGGCCGCGCCGAGAGCACCAGGGCGGTGGACGACGGCGAGGCCTAGGAAGGGAACGACACGGAGCCAGGGAATACTCGGCAGTTGTTTCCCACGCGAAGGAGTACGAGGGTTTACTGGTTCGTCTGCCGTCGCCGGAGAATAACAACATGTGTGGGTGAGTAGAGGGATGGCTAGGCCAGCGATGGGAGTACGGTGGGGCCGTGAGGCCTGCGCGGCAGCATAGCCGGCCGCGGGAGGAGGGAGCAGGCAGTCCTGCCGGTGCTTGTTTGAGCGGCTGGAGCATGAAGAGCAGAGATTGAAGAAGCACGACAGCCGTTGGATGGACATCCAACAGTCACTGCTCTCGTGTGTTGACTAAGTTGATAGGGCGTTGCGTGTGCGTCAACCTTTTTTTTATGAAAGCATACGCGTCAACCTGTAGTAGGCGCACAAGTCAGCCTCAAATCTGTGGAAAACAGCATACAGCCCATCTACCATTATTTCTAATAATGTACAACCCATTTGCTAATTCTTAAGAATTTTTTGGAGCCCATCTTCTTTTTGTTAGCATTACACCCCATATTGTGGCCACGGTTAAAAAGTATACGAAATTTTGCATATTTCGGTGCGGTCAACTATTTTTAATCCAGAAATATCGATTCACATTCAAACTATTTTGAAAAATAATTTATATAAATATAAAATCCAAATAATTTTCCACGCATAAAAATCAATGGAATTTAAGATCTTGTAATAAAAAAATTGAAACTAATTCCCGGTTTGATGTGTTTTAAAAATGTACAACCCATTTCTGGGCAAACCGAATGAAACTCTCCTCGTCTTGAAAGATTTGCAGCCCAGTAGGGCAGATAAAGCAAGTAGGCCTTGTTTGGGTATTTCTTAAAAAAATAGAACTGGGCTAGCCATTTTCAGCAAGAAAAAAACACAACTGGGCTCATGATGTGGTAAACTTAAATAAAACCCTGGCTAGACGGGCCACAGCCCCCGCACAGCCCCATTGTTACCCTGATCCATCGCTAGAACTAGTATAAATAACAACTGCTTGTTCCTCAAAAAAAACTACGTGACTTGCTGGGTCCCTGGTGTCAGCCGCTCGTAGTGTAATTCTCTCGTTTATTGACTACGTTGACAATGGCGTGAGCCCCAGATGTCCAACCATTAGGAGGAACCATATTTTTGGGCTTGTACTATAGAGGCACTTGCTTGCGTACTGCCATGACGCTGGTGGGTCCCTACTGTCATCCTCTCCACGTACAGTCATCTCCTTGTTCCTCTCGGTTGTTGACGACGTTGACAACGCAAGAGGGCGGCGCACCGCGCACGGCAAGCGAACCAAGGCCGCAAGGCGGAGGACGACGGCGAGGCCTCGGACGGAACGAACAGGAGCCGTTGAAGATGCGCCGGTCCAGTCGCAGGCGGAGGGGAGTACGAGGGTTGACTGGTTCGGGCGCGGGTGCGTGTTGGGGCTGACGTCGCCGGAGAATAACAGGACGTGTGGGGGAATAGAGGGAGGGACTGGCCAACGTTGGAGGGTACGTACGGTAGGGCGGCGGAGGCGCAGCCAGCCATGGGAGGCGGGAGCAGGCGGAGCCGACGGGGTGGTTTGGTTTGGGCGGCTGGAGGAAGAAGAAGACAAGAGATAGAAGATACACGACAGATGTTGGATGTCAATCCAACGGCTGGTAGGCAGAATCGTTTGTTGACTGGCTAGTAAGTCGACACCACCTTGGATAGGCTATTTCCTCGCGGGTCCCAAATGTCAGAATCCAAATCTGTCACGGTCATGCAGCCTTTCCTATGAAAATTTACAGCCCATTTGATGTGCTAGTTCGAAATAAGTTTGTGGGTGCTGGTGGGGGCTAATCACTTGGCTTCTGTAATGCACAGTGAGCTCAAGCAGCCGGCGAGAGTGATGTTATTTCCCTTGGTTGGGATTTGTTACAATATTTCACTCTAAATTAAACGAATGGCAAGCCATTTGCCTTGTTCCAAAGAAAATATGACAGTCACAGCCGAGTTGAAAAGGGCAGGAACATCTAACTCCAGCTTACAAACTGTACAAAAGCACGAGGGTTAATTGTTCATCAGGTTTACAAAAAAACCAGATTGAAAAGGGCAACAACATCTAACTCCAGCACTGTTTTCGGCAGTCACAGTCAAATGGATCGGTCAGGTCCATAGAATGAACATCCTGGGTCGTAAAATTTACTGGATTATGACCACAATATGTTGTAAATAGAAGCCCGGCACGTTCAGAAGCTCTTTTGCCCACCTGAAACTCCTTTTTTTGCTCTTCGACATACCCATCCGTCAAAACCATGCTGCTGATAAACTTAAGCCTGATGGACAATAGTAACCTCGCATTCAGTAGGAAGAATGTGACAAATCTTGTGTTTGCACGGTTGGCTACATATCGTTCTAGCGTTATTGTCTTCAATCGAATCTCATGAGAAGTGAGAAAATCCCGATGCTTACGAATCCACCGATTGGTTATAACTTTCTTACCCCGTCCTGTTGCCTAAATAGACATGAAGATTGAAAACAGTTAAGGTCTAAAAGAAGAGTGTCGAAAGAGCAACAGCTGAACGGTTAATTCTAGTACACTATATGCGGGCTTCCAATGTGCGTGAAATTATCACCTTTATATACAACTTCTCCAGACATGGAAAGCATTGCAGCAAGCCAATAATCTTGTTCAGATCAAAACTATTCATTTGGATATATAAGATCTTGACAGAATCCAGCACCATTGATAGGCCATCCATGGAGAAACTCTTCATTGAGCATAGAACATAATATTAGTACAAAATGTGTACTCCAAGATGATATATAAATTATGCGCAGAAATTTAAAATGCAGCTTATGGTTACAAGTGTAGATGATAATATAAAGTACCTGAAGAACTGTGGAGCCAAACACCATATTGAAATGAGCACAGAGATCATGTATTACACCCAAGGTCTCCAGTTTAGGCGCAGAGAGGACGGTTATTTGCAACGGTGAATAACTAGAATCAAGGATCAACCTTTGAAGTGAAGGGGCATCTTGGATGATGAGCTGCCTTCCGTCAAAAGAAATTCCAATTCTTACAAGGTTAGGCGACTTTATTTGGAGACAACCGATTCTAACTGTGAAAACAAGCACCAAGCACTCCAGGGCAGGGCAACTGGAGTGGATGATGCTATGCAATGAGGCCTCCGATATACGAACCCGCACAAGTGAAAGTTTCTTGAGAAATGGGAGTCGAAGGTTTAGTACCAGATTGTCTGGTAGGTAGCACAGCGCAAGGTGGCGGTGTGGAGAGAGGACGAAAACCGCGAGATGGACATCGGTGCTGAGGGCACAAGTTCATGGCGTTCGGTATGTGGTATGTGATTTCCAGGGGAATAGTAGAACTCAAGCAGCTGTAGTTCTGTGAATTCAGGGGATTTCAGCCAGGCGTCCACCGTGCAGGGCATGGTATGCTTGCTCAGGTAGCATGACGGGATGCAGAGGCTTTGAACGGAGCCCTGGTGGGAGGAGATGATGGCTCTGGGGATTTCAAAATCATTGAAGAGAGATAGCTGACGACAGTCGAGATTAAGGGGCACGGCGCGCCATAGAGGGCGCCACCGAATTGAGAGGACTTGGGTGCGGCAGCAATCCTTGGTGGGGAGAAGTGAGATGATCTCCCCAAGGACGGCGTCCGGGAGATCGCTGATGCGGTCCACCCGAGATTCTACGGGTTCCTGGGATCCGGTGGGGGCGGGGTCGCCGCTTCTCCCCGCGCTGCCGGGTGCGGGATCTACAACAGGCGTCGCCGCTGGCGGGAGCCTCATCTTGTTGGCGCTGGGGTCAGCCAACTCCATTTTCCTCGAGGGCGTCGCGTCGCGCTCACGGATTTGAGCAGAGTAACGAATGACGAGCCTAGTTGTAGTGCGAGCGAAGAAGAAGGGGAGCTGGGGGTTTTCTCTAGGAGTGAGGAAGAAGGGGAGCTGGGGTTTTCTGTAGGAGTGAGGTGAGGAATTTGGGGGTACGAGTGGAGCGAGCTGACGTGAGGTGGGTGGGAGCGAGGAGGAAGAAGAGCACCCAGGTTTTTTTGGGGGGGGGGCGGTGTGCTGGGTGCGGGTAGCGCCTCTCATTCAGTAAATATATGGGCTTTTGAATTGATTTTACTATTTACTAGTGTGGATGGGCTGTTTTGTCTTGGGCCCAGAGAAACAATTACTACTAGTACAGTGGAGACACTCTACAACTACCCAGAAAAAAAATTACTACTAGTATAGTGGAGACACTCTACCGCTTCTGGCTCCTCCTAGGTCATTGAAACATCTCCCTCTACTGAATGCCGTTATACTTTTGTTCACCGACATGCGGGCCATGCAGCACGCGGGCCCAAATGCCATTCACCAAATTAGAAGGCAGTATGTAGGCGGAGAGTCACCCCGGTCATAGCGCGGCAGTAACGAGCCGTCGTATCACAAAACCCCACCTCCCCGCAGTCTAAGTTTGACGGACGAAGCAACCATCATTTCACTCTTCGCTGAATCCCCTTCTCCCTCACCGTCTTCAAGAAAGGCAACACTCGCATCTGCCACTGTTCTTCTCTCCGAACGAAGGGAAGGTAAGCGGATCCGTGATGTTGGTATATTTTCGTTCAGAGAAAAAAAAAGAACTTTCGCAAAGCAGTAACCGATCCTCACTCTCTTTTTTGTTTCATTGTCATTGCGATTGTGTTTTCCTTTCAGCGGTCTCCTAGTATTCGTCAGTTTCATGATGGACCAAGGAGAACCAGGCAAAGATCTGCCGATATTGGAGCAGACGTGGGAGGCTGATCCCCACGAGACAGAGAGCTCCAATAAGATGGAGGCAACCACCGAGCTGACCCCAGATACGCTCACGGCCACTACTGAGATGGTCAACACCCCGTTTGAGGTTACAGCCCCCGTGGCACTGCAGGAGCAGTTTTCCCCCTTCGAGGATGTGTCCCCCCCCGCTGAGCTGCCCAAGGTGATTTCCTTCTTTGCCGATCTCGATTGTGGTTTTTCATCTAAGTATGTGGTGATTTTTTTAGAAAAGGAAGTATGTGGTGATTAATAATGCAAAATTTTATTAGCTTCGATGCCATGCTATACATAGTGGTTTAAATAACTTGTGTTCCTTATACTGAAAAGTAATTCAGAATTTGTTTCTGTTTCAATTAGAGCCCTGATGCAGACAAGGATTGTGTGGTTGTACATGTCACTCGCTATGAGGCGGACGACCTGAATATACGCACTGGGAAAACAGAGTTCTTAGGCTGTTGGATCCTGGAAGCCATTTGCGGTTATACCAATGAAGATTTGTATTCCAGCCTCACTGTTGTCAGACGTGTTGTCCAGGGTGTACTGAAGCACAAGAAGTTCAAAGCTACTCCTTCGTTTGTGTAACGCCCGGATAATTAGGCTACAGTAAAACTCTCCTGATGATGCCATGTCATCTCTGTTACTGTTGCTAATCAAGTGTTAGTTCAAAACATCTCAAATTCAAAAAATGAATTAGTGACAAACACCCAAAGTTTTCAAAAGTCAAAACAAAAATGTTCGGTGGGTGCCAAATATTGCACTGGTAATTATTGGGGAGAAAACATTTTTTTAGAAAGTGCCTAAGTATTTTAAAGTGAAATAAAACAGAAGAGAAAAAAATAGAGAAAAGAAAATACAAAAGCAGAAGACAAAAGAGAAAAAAAGGAGAGAAGGACCCCCTGGACCAGACGGCCCAGCTCGCAGCCAGGCCGGCCCACCTGGCCCATCCGGCCGGCCCAGCCGCCTCCCTCGGTCGCTCCCTCCCCTTCCCTGTTCCCCCGACCAGGGTTGGAACAGGGGCGCGTCGCCACTGGACCTCCCTCGCCGGCGTCGAGGAGAGGATAAGGTCGCCAACGCCCCCGCCTCCTCGGGCCCCTCTCCCACTCGCCCCCGCTCTCCCTCTCGTCCTCTGCGCCTCTCCTTCTCCCCTCAGATCCCCACCGCTCCCTCCTTCCCCACTGCCCGAGCGTGCTCGCCGCCGTTCTCCGTCGTCCCCGCGGCCACCGTCATCGCCCTGCACCCCCGGCATGCCGTAGGCGTCCGTCGTCGTCCTCCACGTCGACCGGTGCCCGCCGTTGGAGCCGGGAGGCACCACAGCGCCGGATCCACCTCTTCCCCTTCCGCCTCGGCCGCCGGTGATTCCCGTCGACCGCGGCCTCCCTCTGCGCTCCCGTTAACTCACGGGGCCTCCTTGCGCCCGCACGGTGAGCACCACACGTCGTCCCCCTGCCTCCCTCTCGTTCTGCTGCGCATAACGTCGCCGCCGTGGACGACCGAACGCAGCTCCGCCGTGCCGCTCATCGTCGTCGCTTCCTTCGATGCCATGGCCGTCCGAGCACACCATCGTGCTCGAGGCACTCCAGTGGTGCGGCCTGGCGCTTTAGATTGTTTATGCGCGCGCTAGTTCTTCGTTTTCGCCGAGCTACCGTAGACCACCGACGCCGGCGACCTTGCAGCTCCCTGTTCCGGCCATCTCCGGTCGGTCCAGTGGCACCACTCGACGCACGGCAGCGTCAACGTTCGAACGCAGGTGAAAACGCGTGATTTGGCGCTCTATAGCGAAGATCCGAGCCTCTCCGGCGAACTCGCCGCCGCGGAGAGCTCGCCGGCGCAACTCCGGCACCGACCGCCGACGTGGCACACCTGGGGCCACCCCCTGTGTCACTGCCAGTGGGGCCCCTGGTCCCCTATTGACCAGTTGACCTGGTCAACTGTGCTGACTGGGCAGGCCCCAGCCACTGACGTGCGGGCCCCACCGCTTAATCCCCTAACGAAAATGTTTCAATAATTAAAACTGATTAGTTTAGCTAATTAGTCTATGACAGGTGGGGCCTACATGCTAAATATCTTTGTTTAGTTAGTTTTAAAACTCTGTTATCTCTCTGTCTATGACATGTGGGTCCCACTGGACCCACCTATCTGGTTTGACTAGTCAACCGCACTGTTGACTGCTGACATCACACATATGTCATGCTGACGTCATATTCCTTTTTCTGTTAATTTAAGTAATTCTAGAAAATGATTAAATCTTTAGAAAATCATATAAAATAATCCGTAACTCGGATGAAAACACTTTCTACATGAAAGTTGCTTAGAACGACGAGAAGAATCCGGATACGCAGCCAGTTCGTTCACCACACGTCCCTAGCATAGTGAACCTGCAACATTTCACCTCCGGTCCATCTGTCCGAGAACGCGAAACATCGGGAATACTTTCCCGGATGTTTCCCCCCTTCGCCGGTATCACCTAGTACCGCGTTGGGCACACCTAGCCTCACGCGTTGTCATGTCATGCATCGTTATGCATCTGTTTGCATTGTATTCATTGTTTCTTCCCCCTCTTCTCTCCGGTAGACTACGAGACCGACGTCGCTGCTGGTGCCCCGACCGACTACGCTGTTGACGACCCCTCCTTCTTGCCAGAGCAATCAGGCAAGCCCCCCCCTTGATCACCAGATATCGCCTATTCTTCTCTATACTGCTTGCATTAGAGTAGTGTAGCATGTTACTGCTTTCCGTTAATCCTATCCTGATGCATAGCCTGTCCTTGCTACTACTGTTGTTACCTTTACCTGCAATCCTACATGCTTAGTATAGGATGCTAGTTTTCCATCAGTGGCCCTACATTCTTGTCCGTCTGCTGTGCTATACTATCGGGCCGTGATCACTTGGGCGGTGATCACGGGTATATACTTATATACTCTATACATGATACCTGTGGTGACTAAAGTCGGGTCGGCTCGTAGGAGTACCTGCGAGTGGATCTTGTGGCGGAGCGACAGGGCAGGTTGAGACCACCTAGGCGAGAGGTGGGCCTGGCCCTGGACGGCGTCCGCGGTTACTTCAAAATAACACGCTTAGCGAGTTCTTGGTATTTGATCTGAGTCTGGCCATTTGGTCTATTCGCACTAACCAACTACGCGGGAACAGTTATGGGCACTCGACGTCGTGGTATCAGCCGAAGCCTTCGTGATGTCAGCGACTGAGCGGCGCGTGCCGGATTGGACTGGAGCGCCTATTAGGCTAGGTCTGCTTTTGGCCGCGTTCGCAACGTGCAGGTGTGCAATGGGCGATGGGCCCAGACCCCTGCGCCATAGGATTTAGACCGGCGTGCTGACCTCTCTGTTGTGCCTAGGTGGGGCTGCGACGTGTTGATCTTCCGCGGCCGGGCATGACCCAGAAAAGTGTGTCCGGCCAAATGGGATCGAGCGTGTTGGGTTATGTGGTGCACCCCTGTAGGGAAGTTTATCTATTCGAATAGCCGTGTCCCTCGGTAAAAGGACGACCCGAAGTTGTACCTTGACCTTATGACAACTAGAACCGGATACTTAATAAAATACACCCTTCCAAGTGCCAGATACAACCCGGTGATCGCTCTCTAACAGGGCGACGAGGAGGGGATCGCCGGGTAGGATTATGCTATGCGATGCTACTTGGAGGACTTCAATCTACCCTCTTCTACATGCTGCAAGATGGAGGCTGCCAGAAGCGTAGTCTTCGACAGGACTAGCTATCCCCCCCCTTATTCTGGCATTCTGCAGTTCAGTCCACCGATATGGCCCTTTACACATATAACCATGCATATGTAGTGTAGCTCCTTGCTTGCGAGTACTTTGGATGAGTACTCACGGTTGCTTTTCTCCCTCTTTCCCCCCTTTCCTTTCTACCTGGTTGTCGCAACCAGATGCTGGAGCCCAGGAGCCAGACGCCACCGTCGACGACGACTCTTACTACACTGGAGGTGCCTACTACTACGTGCAGCCCGCTGACGACGACCAGGAGTAGTTAGGAGGATCCGAGGCAGGAGGCCTGCGCCTCTTTCGATCTGTATCCCCATTTGTGCTAGCCTTCTTAAGGCAAACTTGTTTAACTTATGTCTGTACTCAGGTATTGTTGCTTCCGCTGACTCGTCTATGATCGAGCACTTGTATTCGAGCCCTTGAGGCCCCTGACTTGTATTATGATGCTTGTATGACTTATTTATGTTTTAGAGTTGTGTTGTGATATCTTCCCGTGAGTACCTGATCTTGATCGTACACGTTTGCGTGCATGATTAGTGTACGGTCAAATCAGGGGCGTCACAAGTTGGTATCAGAGCCGACTGCCTGTAGGAATCCCCCTTCCACACTCCTTGGCCGAAGTCGAGTCTAGACATTACAAAACTTTTACTAACATGGCTGTGTGTCTTACGGGCCCACGTCGCGATTGGGTGGTACTAGGATCTTTTACTCCTCGACCTTTACTCTGGGACTCTGAACTCTCTTCTACTCGGGTTAAACGAATTTACTAACTCTAACACTAGGATCCCGTGACCACATTCACCCCAAAGTTGGATAAGCCATAGTTATTTCTTAGAATAGTATTTTGAACAATTCCCACACTGTCATTTAACTCCTTTGAAACATCTTTGCTTTTCAGATGGAACCCACGAGGCAGGTCGTGCGCCACACGACGGCCATTGGTGCCTCGGGATCACCTGCTGTGCTAGCTGAGATGATGACCTATCTGGGTTATCACTGGCACCCTGAGTACACCGTCTACGAGGAGTACCAGGACTTTAACTAGGAGCAGTACCGTGCCATCGTCCACCTCTACTCTCGGGAGTATGACTCCACTACTGTGTTGCACACCGCTCATGGTGTTGGAGTGACCATCGATATGGCTGTCCACGATGCTGCTTATGCTGCTCTGACACGTCTTCGTGGAGAGTATCGGGAGTTGGACACCTCCCCTTTCAGGCACATTGCTATCGCATCTGATGTTGGTGCGGAGGGATACTATACTGCTGCCTATTCCACTGTCACCCGAGAGCCCTTCTACCATCAAAACCTGGTTCTGCATGCTGATGGGCTGGATCGAGCTAACCGAGCTCTTCGCCACGAGTTGTACACCACTCGTCAGCACCTTTACCGTGCTCTGACGCTGTTGCACCCCTTTGTCCGATCTAGAGAGCTGCCCCGTTCTGCGATCTACCCAGCCAGGACTGTGATGCCCCAGGGTGTCGGCTGGCCAGATGTGGGAGGCTACTCTCCCGCACTTGGTCCTCTTCTGCCACCCGAGCGTCAGGTTCTGCACCAGAGTATTCGCGGACCCCCGGTTGCTGACGTGGAGTTCCCGATGCGACACTACCAGCTTTCAGGCTACACCTACCTCCACAGTACCTCTTGGGACTGATGTAGGCTTGCTTGTTAGTGTTAGATGCATTCGCCGCGAGCCTGTGTGCCGCCTATGGTGTTTTAGTCTATGTACTGAACTCTGTGTACTGAACTCTATGCATGACCCCTTTTGTAAGTTATGCCAACTACTATGTAGTAGCTATCGTGCTCCTTTCATTATGCATGTTTCATCATGAATGATTCTTGTCTTTGCAAATTTCTCAATGCTGAACTACCCCTGTTATATATTAGCAGGATGGTAGACCAGGTGGTCGTGGTAGTGGTGGCAATGCCCCACCACCACCTGAGTACATGGCTGGTATGATCCAACAGTTCGAACGGAACCGCCAATTCATGGAAAATATGATGACTCAGTTTCCTCGCCCCAATATGGACCAGCCGCCAACCCCAGTAACTCTGCAGGATTTCATGCACCTCAACCCAACTGTGTACCGCAGCTCAACTCAGCCTCTGGATGCTGATGACTGGCTCCATGACATCACCTATGAGATGGAGTCTGCCGATGTAGCCCCTGCCAGCTATGTCACCTTTGCTTCCTTCTTCCTGAAGGGACCCGCAGCTCAATGGTGGGACAGCCACAGGCGTACTCGGCCAGCTGGAACAATCATCACCTGGCCAGACTTCCAAGCTGCTTTTCGTGCCCGCTTCATTCCTCAGGGAGTCATGGACCGGAAGAAGGTGAGTTCCGCAACCTCACCCAAGGCAACAAAACTGTTGAAGCTTATCAGCGGGAGTTTCTATACTTGTCTCGCTATGCTGAAGAGGACATTGCAACTGATGCATGCAGACAGGAGAAGTTCCGTGATGGCCTTCAAGCTGACATCAAGCTCGCACTTCTAGTGCATGACTTTACTGATTTCGCCACCTTGGTGAACAAGGCCATCAATGTCGAAACTGGTCTGCAGGAATACCAGAGCTCTCACAGGCGCAACCGTGACACGGGCTCATCTTCGGGCCCGCCCTCGCAGAAGCGTAAGATATGGATTCCCAACAGCATGTACCAGCCAACTACACCAGCCCCAAGGCAGACCTATGCTGCACCTCGTCTGCCTACTCCTCCAACTAGGCAGCCAAGGCTTCCAGCACCACCACCCCGAGCTCCTGCTCCCACTCCCAATAATGGTTTGTGCTTCAGGTGTGGTCAACCAGGACACCGTGCTAGAGAATGCAACCAGAACCAGAATCAACTGGCCCTTCCAGCAACTGGCCATGGAAGCAACCAGCCCCGCAGCAACAATGCCAAGTCTTATGGTCGTGTTCATGCCAACCACATTGATCTCAATGAAGCTCAAGACCAGCCTGCTACTGTGATGGGTACACTCCTCGTAAATTCAGTACCAGCATCCGTTTTATTTGATACAGGTGCATCGCATTCATTCATGTCAGAAGATTTTGCATACAAGCACGGCGTTAAATGTGAGGAGATGAACACCTCGGTAGTGGTCAAAACCCCCGTGGGACAGTGTCAAACCTCCATGGTTGGCATCGACGTCCCCGTGGAAATCGAAGGGCTGGAATTATATGCCTCTCCCATTATCCTGAAGTCGTCTAACATCGACCTCATTTTGGGGATGGATTGGTTGAAAGCGCATACTGCTTCTATAGTTTGTGCCACTAAGACCGTCCATCTACTTCACCCTTCAGATGAAATAGTTACTTACCAAGCTCGTCTGGTGCAAAATGCCGAGGCCAGGCTCTATGCATTGAATGCATTGAACGCTGCACCACTCGAGGGCATTGAAAACATTCCCGTCATGCGTGAATTCCTCGACGTCTTTCCTGAAGAACTTCCAGGGATTCCCCCTGCTAGAGCTGTCGAATTCATCATCGACTTGAAACCAGGCACCACTCCTATAGCCAAACGACCCTACAAGATGCTGCCGCATGAACTCCTTGAGCTTAAGGAGGAAATCGACAAATCTCTTCGCAAAGGATTCATTCGCCCAAGTTGCTCTCCTTGGGGAGCACCTTCTCTCTTTGTCAAGAAGAAGGATGGGACAAACCGATTAGTTCAAGATTACCGTCCTATAAACCAAGCTACCATTCAGAATAAGTATCCTCTTCCTCGGATCAATGATCTGTATGATCAACTGGTAGGTTCATCAGTGTTCTCTAAACTTGACTTGAGGTTGGGTTACCACCAGATCCGTGTTCGCGAAGAGGATATCCCAAAGACCGCCTTCGTGACTCGATATGGTTCATACGAGTACACCGTCATGTCTTTCGGATTAACCAATGCTCCAGCCACCTTCTCTCGTTTGATGAACTATATATTCATGGATTACCTCGACAAGTTCGTCGTGGTTTATCTGGATGATATCTTGGTATTTTCCAAGAACGAAGAGGAACATGCTGAACATCTTCGTCTTGTGCTGGAAAAGCTACGAGAGCATCAACTATATGCCAAGTTCTCCAAATGTGAATTCTGGCTACCCGAAGTAACCTATCTTGGGCGTGTCATCTCTAAGGATGGTATTGCCGTCAACCCTGAACGAGTCCAGGCTATCCTTGATTGGACTCCTCCCAAGAACGTTAAGCAAGTTAGAAGTTTTCTCGGTCTTGCCAGCTATTGCCGTCGATTCGTCGAGAACTTCTCCAAGATCGCCAGGCCTCTGACTAACCTGTTGCATAAGGGCGTCAAGTTCCAATGGACAGACAAATGTCAGGAAAGTTTCCAGGCACTCAAAGACAAGTTGACTTCTGCCCCAGTTCTAGCTCCACCTGATACTAAGAAGGACTTCGTCCTTTACTGCGACGCTTCCCGTCAAGGATTAGGCCGTGTCCTAATGCAAGACCGCAAAGTGATTGCTTATGCCTCTCGGCAATTGCGCCCTCACGAAGAGAACTACCCAATTCACGACCTCGAACTTGCTGCTGTCATTCATGCGCTGAAGCAGTGGCGACATTACCTTCTCGGTAATTGTTGCGAGATTTTCACTGACCACCAAAGTCTGAAGTATCTGTTTACTCAGCCAGACCTGAACCTCCGTCAACAGAGATGGATGGAGATTGTTGCAGACTTTGACTTGGGTATTTCCTATACGCCAGGCAAGGCTAATGTAATGGCTGATGGCTTGAGCCGCAAGTCTTACTGCAACCACCTCCAGGTTCACAAAGTTCAGCCCTCGCTTGTTGAAGAATTCAGAAAGCTGAACCTCCATATTGTTCCTCCGGGTGCACTCGCTCCCCCTCCTAAGGAGTTTCGCAAGATGAACCTCCGTGTTGTTTCCCAGGGTTCCCTCAATACCCTGGCTGTCGAACCAGATCTCTTGGACTCCATCAAGAGAATACAGGGATATGACTCTGAAGCCCACAAGATTAAGCGCTACCTCGCAGAAGGAAAGCCCTCATTCTTCACTATTGCTGATGATGGCACTTTGTACTTCAAGGGCCGCCTAGTGGTGCCATGTGCAGAGAAAAACCTGGATATGACTCAGGAAGTTATGAAAGAAGCTCATGATACACCTGTATGTATCCATCCTGGTAGTACAAAGATGTACCAAGACATCCGTCAGAGATTCTGGTGGTCTAATATGAAGCACGACATTGCTCGTTATGTTGCTGAGTGTGACGTTTGCCGTCG
This sequence comes from Triticum aestivum, assembly GCF_018294505.1. Lineage (NCBI taxonomy): Eukaryota > Viridiplantae > Streptophyta > Magnoliopsida > Poales > Poaceae > Triticum > Triticum aestivum. Next base: position 269,472,498 of record NC_057802.1, on the reverse strand, counting down.
TATCAAAGCAGAACATCACAGGCCTGCTGGAACTCTGCAACCTATCTCTATTCCTGAATGGAAATGGGACCATGTCGAGATGGACTTCGTCACTGGATTTCCAAAATCGCAGAAAGGTAATGATGCAATTCTTGTTGTCATTGACCGGCTTTCTAAGGTTGCACATTTTCTGGCAGTCAAAGAAACGATCACTGCTAGTCAGCTGGCAACGCTCTATATGTCCAGGATTGTTTCACTCCACGGTATCCCATTGGTTATCAGCTCAGACCGTGGCAGCTTATTCACTTCAAGATTCTGGGCAAGTTTCCAAGAAGCTATGGGAACTCATCTGTCATTCAGTACTGCGTTTCATCCTCAGTCGCAAGGGCAAGTTGAACGTGTCAACCAAGTTCTCGAAGACATGCTTCGAGCTTGTGTTATTTCCTTCGGCAAGAAATGGGAGGAATCTCTCCCGTATGCTGAGTTCTCTTATAATAATAGCTATCAAGCTAGTCGGAAGATGGCCCCCTTCAAAGTGCTATATGGACGAAAGTGTCGAACCCCTCTAAACTGGTCAGAAACTGGGGAACTCCACTCTTTGGTCCGGATATTATCCAACATGCCTAAGAACAAGTCCGCATTATTCGTGAGAATCTCAAGACTGCTCAGTCGCGTCAGAAGAGTCAGTATGACCGTCATCATAAAGACATGGTCTATCAACCTGGCGAAAAGGCTTTTCTTCGAGTCACACCAATGAAGGGTGCTCACCAATTCGGGATCACGGGCAAACTAGCTCCTCGCTATATTGGCCCATTCACTATTCTCGAAAGGCGTGGAAAAGTGGCATGCCAACTGGAGCTTCCGCCGAACCTTTCTCAGGGTCACGATGTGTTCCACGTGTCACAGCTCCGCCGTTGCTTCAAGGACCTAATCCGAGCAGTGGATCATGAAGTGCTCGAATTGCAGCAAGACCTCTCCTATAAAGAGCATCCGGTCCGCATTCTCGACCAAGCTGAACGCCGCACATGTCAGAAGGCGATCAAGTTCCTCAAAGTCCAGTGGTCGCACCATTCTGAAGATGAAGCCACTTGGGAACGCGAGGATCGCTTGCGTGATGAATACCCCGCACTGTTTCCTTCTACCTCCTAAATCTCGGGACGAGATTTCTTGTAGTGGAGGAGATTTGTAACGCCCGGATAATTAGGCTACAGTAAAACTCTCCTGATGATGCCATGTCATCTCTGTTACTGTTGCTAATCAAGTGTTAGTTCAAAACATCTCAAATTCAAAAAATGAATTAGTGACAAACACCCAAAGTTTTCAAAAGTCAAAAAAAAATGTTCGGTGGGTGCCAAATATTGCACTGGTAATTATTGGGGAGAAAACATTTTTTTTAGAAAGTGCCTAAGTATTTTAAAGTGAAATAAAACAGAAAAGAAAAAATAAAGAAAAGAAAATACAAAAGCAGAAGACAAAAGAGAAAAAAGGAGAGAAGGACCCCCTGGACCAGACGGCCCAGCTCGCAGCCAGGCCGGCCCACTTGGCCCCTGGTCCCCTGTTGACCAGTTGACCTGGTCAACTGTGCTGACTGGGCAGGCCCCAGCCACTACGTGCGGGCCCCACCGCTTAATCCCCTAACGAAAATGTTTCAATAATTAAAACTGATTAGTTTAGCTAATTAGTCTATGACAGGTGGGGCCTACCTGCTAAATATCTTTGTTTAGTTAGTTTTAAAACTCTGTTATCTCTCTGTCTATGACATGTGGGTCCCACTGGACCCACCTGTCTGGTTTGACTAGTCAACCACGCTGTTGACTGCTGACATCACACATACGTCATGCTGACGTCATATTCCTTTTCTGTTAATTTAAGTAATTCTAGAAAATGATTAAATCTTTAGAAAGTCATATAAAATAATCCGTAATTCGGATGAAAATACTTTCTACATGAAAGTTGCTCAGAACGACGAGACGAATCCGGATACGCAGCCCGTTCGTTCACCACACGTCCCTAGCGTAGTGAACCTGCAACATTTCACCTCCGGTCCATCTGTCCGAGAACGCGAAACATCGGGAATACTTTCCCGGATGTTTCCCCCCTTCGCCGGTATCACCTAGTACCGCGTTGGGCACACCTAGCCTCACGCTTTGTCATGTCATGCATCGTTATGCATCTGTTTGCATTGTATTCATTGGTTCTTCCCCCTCTTCTCTCCGGTAGACTACGAGACCGACGCTGCTGCTGGTGCCTCGACCGACTACGCTGTTGACGACCCCTCCTTCTTGCCAGAGCAATCAGGCAAGCCCCCCCCTTGATCACCAGATATCGCCTATTCTTCTCTATACTTCTTGCATTAGAGTAGTGTAGCATGTTACTGCTTTCCGTTAATCCTATCCTGATGCATAGCCTATCCTTGATACTACTGTTGTTACCTTTACCTGCAATCCTACATGCTTAGTATAGGATGCTAGTTTTCCATCAGTGGCCCTACATTCTTGTCCGTCTGCTGTGCTATACTATCGGGCCGTGATCACTTGGGCAGTGATCATGGGTATATACATATATACTCTATACATGATACCTGTGGTTACTAAAGTCGGGTCGGCTCGTAGAAGTACCCGCGAGTAGATCTTGTGGCGGAGCGACAGGGCAGGTTGAGACCACCTAGGCGAGAGGTGGGCCTGGTCCTGGACGGCGTCCGCGGTTACTTCAAAATAACACGCTTAACGAGTTCTTGGTATTTGATCTGAGTCTGGCCATTTGGTCTATTCGCACTAACCAACTACGCGGGAACAGTTATGGGCACTCGACGTCGTGGTATCAGCCAAAGCCTTCGTGACGTCAGCGACTGAGCGGCGCACGCTGGATTGGACTGGAACGCCTATTAGGCTAGTCTGCTTTTGGCCGCGTTCGCAACATGCAGGTGTGCAATGGGCGATGGGCCCAGACCCCTGCGCCATAGGATTTAGACCGGCGTGCTGACCTCTCTGTTGTGCCTAGGTGGGGCTGCGACGTGTTGATCTTCCGTGGCCGGGCATGACCCAGAAAAGTGTGTCCGGCCAAATGGGATCGAGCATGTTGGGTTATGTGGTGCACCCCTGCAGGGAAGTTTATCTATTCGAATAGCCGTGTCCCTCGGTAAAAGGACGACCCGGAGTTGTACCTTGACCTTATGACAACTAGAACTGGATACTTAATAAAATACACCCTTCCAAGTGCCAGATACAACCCGGTGATCGCTCTCTAACAGGGCGACGAGGAGGGGATCGCCGGGTAGGATTATGCTATGCGATGCTACTTGGAGGACTTCAATCTACCCTCTTCTACATGCTGCAAGATGGAGGCTACCAGAAGCGTAGTCTTCGACAGGACTAGCTATCCCCCCCTTATTCTGGCATTCTGCAGTTCAGTCCACTGATATGGCCCTTTACACATATAACCATGCATATGTAGTGTAGCTCCTTGCTTGCGAGTACTTTGGATGAGTACTCACGGTTGCTTTTCTCCCTCTTTTCCCCCTTTCCTTTCTACCTGGTTGTCGCAACCAGATGCTGGAGCCCAGGAGCCAGACGCCACCGTCGACGATGACTCTTACTACACTGGAGGTGCCTACTACTACGTGCAGCCCGCTGACGACGACCAGGAGTAATTAGGAGGATCCCAGGCAGGAGGCCTGCGCCTCTTTCGATCTGTATCCTCTTTTGTGCTTGCCTTCTTAAGGCAAACTTGTTTAACTTATGTCTGTACTCAGATATTGTTGCTTCCGCTGACTCGTCTATGATCGAGCACTTGTATTCGAGCCCTCGAGGCCCCTGGCTTGTATTATGATGCTTGTATGACTTATTTATGTTTTAGAGTTGTGTTGTGATATCTTCCCGTGAGTCCCTGATGTTGATCGTGCACGTTTGCGTGCATGATTAGTGTACGGTCAAATTGGGGGTGTCACAGTTTGTGAGGCATACTGTTCTTGTCAAGCTTACGCAGGAAGATGACGTGGCATGCCTCCACAAACAAGTTTATCAATGGCAAGGCCACAAGGTTGTCTTCATGAAGGTTCACAGGATTGAGTTGCTGCGGGACGTCCTCGATGATGTTCATGGCAAGGTCCGTCTTGTGTCCAGCCCAAATTAGATTGAGGCATGAAATAGTTGCCCCAGCTAGTGTTTAATAGTAGTTTGGATTGTGTCTAATTATCCGAACCTTGCCTGTTATCGACCCCTCTGGGGCTAGTACTCTGTTTGAATCCGTCTATGAGAACTGCTGCTACTTTTGTGTGCCCGTGAATCATGTGAGAACCATCGTAATTGTTGCCGAAACAGATGCGTCCTCACTAGTTTTTTCATGAATATGGCATGGAATACATAAGTTGTCACGGTTTATCATACGAGCAGTGTGTGTTTTGATGAAATAGAGCACTCGTTCGAGAACCGTGCGCCGACGTATACATAAGTACTTGTAAACACTGTTGGTGCTACCCCACTTGTAAGCAGTTGTGCAAAACATGGCACATTGGCTCAGCTCGCTTCAACACTAGGCTATCGACCAGTTGACAATCAACAATCTGCTGTCTGACATATAAGCAACTATGTATCTTGTTACAGTGGTTCATGCAATTAATTGAGGCCACAATGTAATAAATTCCAAACGTTCACACGCTAGTCCAGCGCTCATGTGGAACACTCACAAACTCGTCTTCATAAAAAACTTGAAAAGCATAAGTTAAGCAATTTTATACATCTCAATGATTCATAGAACATAACAAACATATACTAGTTCACAGCAAAAGACAAAGTTGTGAGAAGGTTTACAAATCAGGAAAAAACAAGCAAGGCTTCTCTGGGCAAAGGGCCTCCCGGCAGGCTTAAATTTCCTGGAGTTCACTCCGGTTTTTTCTTGTTGCCACCATCCAGGGTTAGGTTCTCTCATTCCAGAATAACCAATTATAATTGTGGTCTCAGCTGGAATGCTGAACTGAACCATGCAGTGTACTGACCAGCTGAAATGCTTGTGCATTCCACTAAATTTAAGCACCGCTATTTGCAAAAATAAGCAGACCACAATGCCTCTTGTCCGCGCACCTGTCCAAAAAACCGCCGTGCAGCCGTGCCAGCTAGTCCTCGGTCCATGGATGAACTGGTAGAAAGTGCATTCCGGACTAGGATGTAGTTGTTTTCGCTCGTCCCTGCACTGCAATCAGGAAGTAAAACGTACGAATCAGCTTCTTTTAGATTGCGTTGGTCATTCTACTTTAGTTACTACCAATGTAGGGATACCTTGAAGACGGGAGGTTAGACGACGGCAACGAGGGATAGCCATCTCATTTTGCGCAGTTGTACTAAAACTGAGGTGTGTGCTTTTGATTGCGCGGATAGAAACGATACGGAGACAGACATCCCGAAATGATATGGAGACAGACATCCCTGTTTGCGCAAATACGAAATACGGTTATTTAAACAGTGACAGATATTACTACTTTCCCCCGTTTCCTCTTAGAACCAAGTCCTAGATTCATGCTACAGCTTTCCCACTTTCTTCCCTATTTGAACCAACGCTTTGAGTCGACTGTATGAACTAGCTTTACTTCTAATAGTAGTAGAAGTCTAGGTGGCTTTGGAACAGCGGACGGAAGTAGAAAAGGATCCACACGAAGGGAGCTGGGGCAGTAGAGCAAGGCAGGTTTCGAAGGAATATATACCTGAGGGTCGTCGGCATGTGGCAAAGACGGCGTCGGGAGGCCGCATCTTGGCCACAATACCGCAGGGAGGAAGAAGGGGTCGGAGGCCCTCCCGAGCCGGCGCTCTCTCAGAGACAACGGCACGGCCGCCGATCGGGACGCGCAGGCAGCCGTTGGTCTCCTCCCTCGCCGCCGACAACAGCGTGAACGATGCACCTACACCCCTGCCCCAGTCGAGGTTGTCCGGCCGGATTTGTGACCAGCCGTGAGCTGAGAGAGAGTGTGGCCACCTATGTGTTGCTTAGATCTGGAGAGTATGAGAAAGTGAACGAGAGGAACCCTAGTAAAGCAAGCGCTAAGGCTCCTGCTTTTATATATAGTGGAGTGATTTTGTTGTACCAGCTTCAAAAAAATGCGCTCCTACGTGTACCCGCGAGTGGGTGTGAGATAACTAGTGCGTGCGTGCACCGCTTCTCTTCGTGAGAGTACAATATACTATGCCCAAAGAACGTTCGTCGCAAGAGTAATAGTATAAGTGCGTGACGTGTGAGCTAAAATAAAATGTGCGCGCCGTCTTTTGTTTTTTAGAAGTTCTGAGGGTAGGGTGTGAAGAGCACATATGTGCGTGACATCTACCTGCAGATAGACGGTGGGTGCGACGTGCGAGTCTGCGAGAGGACTCGGGAGAGTCGTGACTCATGAGGGTGCGTGTGCGTGAGAGAGAGGGGGGCACGTATCAATGCAATGCATGTGTCCGTAAATCATTATCCGACAAACATTCGCCACAAGCCTTTTCCTGACGAACACCGTAAGAACCGTTATCGGCATTCGATAGTGTCAGTTTTGCCATGTCATTTAACAGAACAGCCACTCCTCCTACACACAAATCTTCCACGTGAGTGTTAGCAACTGCCGTATGCTCCCTCCGTTCCGAAATGCAGTGCATATAGCTTTATTGTGATGCCCCCGATACAATCGTACACTAATCATACACGCAAACGTGTACGATCAAGATCAGGGACCCACGGGAAGATATCACAACACAACTCTAAAAATAAATAAGTCATACAAGCATCATAATACAAGCCAGGGGCCTCGAGGGCTCGAATACAAGTGCTCGATCATAGACGAGTCAGCGGAAGCAAAAATATCTGAGTACAGACATCAAGTTAAACAAGGTGCCATAAGATGGCTAGCACAAACTGGGATACAGATTGAAAGAGGCGCAGGCCTCCTGCCTGGGATCCTCCTAAACTACTCCTGGTCGTCGTCAGCGGCCTGAACGTAGTAGTAGGAACCTCCGGTGTAGTAGGAGTCGTCGTCGTTCTGTGGCGTCTGGCTCCTGGGCTCCGGCATCTGGTTGCGACAACCAGGTAGAAGGGAAAGGGGGAAAGAGGGAGAAAAGCAACCGTGAGTACTCATCCAAAGTACTCGCAAGCAAGGAGCTACACTACATATGCATGGGTATATGTGTAAAGGGCCATATCGGTGGACTGAACTGCAGAATGCCAGAATAAGAGGGGGATAGCTAATCCTGTCGAATACTACGCTTCAGGCCACCTCCATCTTGTAGCATGTAGAAGAGAGTAGATGGTAAGTTCACCAAGTAGCATCGTATAGCATAATCCTACCCGGCGATCCCCTCCTCGTCGCCTTGTTAGAGAGCGATCACCGGGTTATATCTGGCACTTGGAAGGGTGTGTTTTATTAAGTATCCGGTTCTAGTTGTCATAAGGTCAAGGTACAACTCCGGGTCGTCCTTTTACCGAGGGACATGGCTATTCGAATAGATAAACTTCCCTGCAGGGGTGCACCACATAACCCAACACGCTTGATCCCATTTGGCCGGACACACTTTCCTGGGTCATGCCCGGCCTCGGAAGATCAACACGTCGCAGCCCACCTAGGCACAACGGAGAGGTCAGCACGCCTATCTAAATCCTATGGCGCAGGGTCTGGGCCCATTGCCCATTGCACACCTGCATGTTGCGAGGGCGGCCGAAAGAAGACCTAGCCTAGCAGGCGTTCCAGTCCAATCCGGTGCGCCCCGCTCAGTCGCTGACGTCACGAAGGCTTCGGCTGATACCACGACGTCGAGTGCCCATAACTGTTCCCGCGTAGTTGGTTAGTGCGTATAGACCAAATGGCCAGACTCAGATCAAGTACCAAGAACTCGTTAAGCGTGTTATTTTGAAGTAACTGCGGACGCCGTCCAGGGCCAGGCCCACCTCTCTCCTAGGTGGCCTCAACCTGCCCTGTCGCTCCGCCACAAGATCCACTCGCGGGTACTCCTACGAGCCGACCCGACTTTAGTCACCATAGGTATCATGTATAGAGTATATAAGTATATACCCGTGATCACCGCCCAAGTGATCACGGCCCGATAGTATAGCACAACAGACGGACAAGAATGTAGGGCCACTGATGGAAAACTAGCATCCTATACTAAGCATGTAGGATTGCAGGTAAAGGTAACAACAGTAGTAGCAAGGACAGGCTATGCATCAGGATAGGATTAATGGAAAGTAGTAACATGCTACACTACTCTAATGCAAGCAGTATAGAGAAGAATAGGCGATATCTGGTGATCAAGGGGGGGGGGCTTGCCTGGAAGCTCAGCCGAGAAGGAGGGGTCGTCATCACCGTAGTCGTACTGGGTAGCAGCGGCGTTGGTCTCGGTGTCTAGCGAGAGAAGAGGGGGAAGAAACAATAAATACAATGCAAACAGATGCATGACGATGCATGACATGACAACGCGTGATGCTAGGTGTGCCCAAACGCGGTAGTAGGTGATGCCGGCGAAGGGGGGAAACATCCGGGAAAGTATTCCCGGTGTTTCGCGTTTTCGGACAAATGAACCGAAGGGGGAAAGTTGCGTGTGTGCTATGCTAGGGATGTGTGGCGGACGAATGGGCTGCGTATCCGGATTCGTCTCGTCGTTCTGAGCAACTTTCATGTACAAAGTTTTTCCATCCGAGCTACGGTTTATTTTATATTGATTTTTAAAGTTTTAAATCATTTTCTAAATTATTATTATTATTAAATTAATTAGAAATTAGTATTATTGTATCAGCGTGACATTAGCATGACGTCAGCAGTCAACAGAGGTGTTGACTGGTCAAACTGACGTGTGGGGTCCGCATGTCATTGACTGATCAGGCTAATCAGGATTTAGTTAAGTTAACTAGTGATTAGGTTAATTTAATCAGGATTAATTAAGTTAATTAATTATTTAATTAATTAATTAATATTTTAATTATTATTATTATTTATTCTTTTTTTAAACGTTCTGGGGCTAGGCCCCACATGTCAATGGGCCTAGGGGACTTAACGGGCGCTGGGTACGGGTAACGGGCGGGCGAACCCGCTCGAACGGGCAGGGGCAAAGGGGCGCGCCAGGGCGCTAGTGGCAGTCGCGGGACATGGCCGCGGGGGTGCGCGGCCGGCGACCACGGCGCGGCTGGAGCCGGGGGGACCGGTGGCCGGAGGTGGCGCAGAGGGGTCAACGGCGTGGCATCAACAAGCAACGCCCGAGGCCGCAACAACATCAGAAGGCAGCAGCGGCCAAGTAGGAGCGGCACGGGCGGGCGCTTGCGCGCGACGGCGCGGCCGGGGCGCGGTCACGGCGGACAGCGGGCGGGTACGGCGCTAGCGACGTGGACAAGGGAGAGAAAAAAAGGGGTAGGCGGAGTGGGTCGGGGTCCTCACCCCCGTTGCAGGGGTTCGCCGGCGAGGCTCGATGCAGTCCGACGAGGAGGAGGTTGAGGACGACGTGGCGAGGTCGAGGTGGACAGCGACGTTGAGGTCGGGGCGGCGTGGCTTGATGCGGGCTGTCGGGGAGGAGGTCGAGGACTTGCGACGAAGACGGGGAGGCGGCGGCGAGCGCTGGCACCGGGGATCGGCGACGAGCGACGTCGGTTTGGCGAGGCATCTGCGGGGGAGAGCTTTGGCGCGGGAGTGGTGGCGGAGGTAGGTGCAGGGGAGGGTGAGGCGAGCACGGGGGATTCGGGCACGAGGGCCCTCGCCGCTGAGTGTGTGCGGCGCGAGGAAGATGGGGAGGGAATCGAGCGAGAGAGAGTGGGGGTCGGTGCAGGCTAGGGTTAAGAGGGAGTTATGTGGGCCTTGGGCCAACTGGTCCGGCAACTGGGCTCCCTCTCTCCATCTTACATCTCTTCTTATCTTTGTTTTCTTTTATTACTTTTATTTTATTTTATTTTTTGCCTTTTTATTTTTATTTATATTACCTTTTCTATTATAGTTTTGTTTCCTATTATTTTAGTTTAGTCAAATATATACTTAGTATCTAAATTAGTATTTCAACTTAGTCCATAGTCAAAAAGTCTAGTCCTCAAATAAATTAGTTTGACATTTTATTAATTACAAAAGGTATTTAAATATTTGTTTTTGCTGCTGTTTTATTCATCTCATAGTACTTAAATATTTTATAAAGGTGTGGTTTCTCCACCATAATTATCTATGCAATATTTGGTTCACTCTGAACATTTTAGTTTTAATATTTGAAATTTTTTATTGTTTGCTTGATTTTGGATTTGAATTAGAATCGGTTTCGACCTAACGCGAGATTAGCAACCATAATCGAAGTGACGTGGCATCATTAGCAGAGAATTACTTTAGCTTAAATATCCGGGCGTCACAATTCTGCTCCACTACAAGAAATCTCGTCCCGAGATTTAAGAGGGGAAGTGCAGGGAAGGGATTTGGTTATGAAATTCTAACGAGCGTACTCGATCTTCTCGGCCCTTGTTGCTTTTCTTGAAGAGGTCAATCCACTACGTTGATGTCTTCATTTCTCTGCTTCCAGTCATCATGATGAAGTCGGCATTCTTTCTTCGGGAACTCCATCGTACTTACGAAAGAATAAGGGGGTATTCTGGGAGAATGGACCTTTGCAAGGTTGACTATGCAGTCAATAACATCGGGGAAGGTGGTGGAAAGTAACTCTCAAATTGAACTTAAGAAAATATCAAGAGCAAAGTAAGGAGGTATCATGGAAAGTTTCAAGCGGGTACGCAATCGCTCGATGTCTGAAACAGGGCATGAAAGGGGTTCAAAGCAACGGCGATAAGTATTGTGTTTGATACCAGAATTGATGATCCCTCGGAAGGTGGTCGTGAATTATATACGAGGTCACGCACGAGGAACAACCTTGGGAACCAGTGGTGTACAGGAGAGTCAGGTTTCGATCCTGTGGAACTGTGGGTTATGGACCCACCATGTGGGTTAAAAGTAGGAAGAGGGGTGACGTCTTGCATGATCATGTAAGCAAGGCATGTCATAGAATAGCCGGTCAGTTATGTTGGCAGCATCATTGGTACCAAGGGCGAGGGACGAAGAGAACCATTTTCCTGCTCGTTGAAACGAGGCGGACCAATAGGCAAAGTTCTCGTCCATCGGTGGTTACCGAAATGTCATCAACAATAGTAACACAGTCTTGCTAACACAGTTGCACACCAAGGTGTTTACATAAGCAGAAGAATATTACTGCTTAGATCATATAGATCACAAGCAACGTTAAACCAACCAATGGAAAGGAAAATATGACTATCAGATTAAACAGATCAATGGAAAGGAAAATGTGTTTAAACACATATTTCAAGGGTATATGCTTCCGAAGGTCAAGCAGAGCATGATATCCATGTTAGGATATAATGTAGAAAACTCTTTAGGTAGGGGAGAGAAATTTCATGACATTACCCATACATCGGTGTTTGGATAATTAAGCAGGAAACATTTAGCATTGGGCTTCAAATGTTCTTGTTGAAAATCGGAGTACCATAGGCATGCTTCGAGACAGCATTGACATGGTCATCAGGTGAAGATCAAACTTTGGAAACACAAAGGATCCATCAAGAATAACTTGTAGAATAAGTCTTACAGTTTCCTCATGGAAGAATGGATAACCTTGCTGAAAAGGAATCTGTAACAATAGGGCCTCCGGCCAGGTGTGCTATGCATGACATAACCTTACCGGGTCATATAAAGACCAACATTATAACTCTCGGAAATATGTTCCAACCATCACATCTGACCGAGATTCAGATCTGATTGGTGTCACGATACCTCAGACTTCGGATGCCTGAGAAGAAAAGGTGCGGCACAATTTGACGAGATGACATTGTAAGATTCTAGGGAAATGAACTATGGAAGCGAGTTCCGAAACAAGAGTCCATCAGTAAACCAACGAGAGGATGAGGAGGTGGCTGATGGAATCAGCGTCAATTCATCGAGATTAACAAAAGATGGATTTCCACAACTATGTGAACAAGGAGATAACATTTGTCAGATCAAATGGTATAATGATGTATGCTCGAGGAAAACATACACAATTAAACATTGGTTGAAAGGTGCACTCGAAATATGGGCTGGGTTGCACGACCAACGTCGGAATGGTGATTCAATAATCAATAGTCTAAGAATGAACGGCCGACCATTAACTTCAAAGCAATAGGGTTGCTAGAAGGGCAGGATCCAAACAGCACCGCTCACTTGTTGGTACCCCGGTTGGAATCAACACGAGGACCCAAGAAAGAATGGTGATGTGAGAAGTATCACCATACCAAGAATTCTTAAGAGGTGTTGAAATTCTCACAACATTGAGGACAAACGAGATGTTAATGTTCCAAGGTATAGAAGAACAATTTCTGGATAGCAAGGAACTCAAGGTATAACACCAAACACGAACAAGCTTGTGTTGGTGGGAAGGCAATAAAGTGGTCGATGATAACACCGATCATTGTGGGCAAGGATGGTATTTCCCATCATGAACTCAATCGATATCCTGGAAGAGCTCATAAGGTTGATGATGATCACGACACATTTGTCGAGAGATTTCATGAAGATGTAATCAATCAGCGACGACATCAAGTCAAAGGAATGATGAAGCAGACGGTTATTGGAACGATGGGTAGGACACAAACTTGAAATCAAGCTTGTTGTTCAAGGTGAAATGGTATGAGAGGAAGATCGGCGTAAGCTTAGCTCATCATTGAAAGTTGTGCTCCAGGGTTAAGGACCAGCTAGCACAGTTAAAATTTAGCACGCTAATGATATAGCCGATCAGGCTAGGAATGACTTAAATGATAATTAAACTCGTAAGCAACGAAAATTACTTAGAGTCATTGAATCGGAGTGCGGACTCGATTCACTATTCGGTGTTCTCGGTTGACAAACAACCCAGAACCCATGAAGTGACAAAGACAAGGTAAGGTAGTACTTCATCAAAGTTTATAAGATGTAGTGCAATGGTAAGATATCCTCGAGATACCAGGGGTAATACTCAAAGGTAGATCATAATAGAGGTTGGGCAGGCGTATTGACCTGCAGAAGACAAGTGATTTAACTTGTCCAAGAAATGGTATTTAAAGGAGAACATGGTCGGAAACCACGATCATAAATGATCGAACCACGGATACAAGATGAACTTATAACAAGGGGGTAATTATTTTTACGAGCAGCTTCCATGATAAGTTATACATCATGTCCATGGGCATGAACGCAAGGTTCAAGGTCGACTCCCACTTCTTCAATGTATAACCTTCCATTCACTTCTCGCCTTGATAAAGGCATTAGTGTTGAAAGTTTTACCTGGTGAAATACCAGATGAGTATGACTCGTGAAAACTTCCGAGTTCACACATATTAAGGAAGGCATAGGTTCAACCCGTCAGGGTATCGTGGAAACATATACCACAAGCTTCAATAGTAAATACCACCAGCTCAAAAACAAAGCATGGTTGAGAAAACAGAGGATACAATTTACCAAAGGCATTGTGTATCAGGGGAAGAACTCAAGGTTTTGAGAATATGCAGGAACGGTCGGATAATAATCCACCAAAGGATCTGGCGGACCGCAAAGAAACTGATTTGAGTATATATGTTCAGCCAGAAGAAGAAATAATGCCAAGGCATCGGATTATAGAAAAATCTGGATAATTTGAGACCTTAAATGCAAGGAATTATGATTTCCAAAGCAAGGGGCCAAAAGCAAACACTCTGATAAGGATGGGTAAGTTGAATAGACTTAAGGGTACAATCGACGGCAATTGGATTGCTTGAGAACCAGCTCACGTTTAAAATGATGTCTGAGTCGGAAGGAAATTTCCAGGGAATAACTGATGATTGTGTGCATTTACACACATGTTGAATCAACACAATCAGAGTGTCAATCACAAGGATTTTAATGGTTATTGTTAGTCAAATGGAATTGTCCAAACTGCAAGCAGACAAGTATTTGCAGAAGGACTACCGGAAGATCGGGTAGTATTTCGAAGACTTTTGTGAAACACCTGAACAACTTTGGACGAACGGATATGCGGCAAGCGCGAGTAATTATCCATAGGGGTATTCATGCGGCAAGGAACTGCAGGACAGTAAGCATAAATAATTCTCGGAATATCGAAGAGTATTTCAGGACATCTTGTAATAACAAGAGCAACTGGGGATGACAATATGAACGATAGGTGTAAGTAGTTATCCATAGGGATTTATCGATGGAAGTGAATTGCAAAAGCGATGGCACATAGTCTCGAGAGCACATCGTAGAGTATCTTCGAAATCTCCTGGTGCAGCCGGCGATCATCTGGTCTGAAGGGGCTCTCCGGGAGGAAGTAGTAACGAGATCCTAAAGTTAGATTTTAGTGAATTCATTAAACCCGAATAGGAGAGAGATCAGAGTCCCAGAGTATAGGTCAAGGAATAAAAAGATCCTCATACCACCCAATGGCGACATGGGCCCATGGGCCGCACAGCCATGTTAGTAAATTTTTTGCAATGTCTAGACTCGACTTCGGCCAAGGAGTATGGAAGGGGGATTCCTACAGGCAGTCGGCTCTGATACCAACTTGTGACGCCCCCGATTCAATCGTACACTAATCATACACGCAAACGTGTACGATCAAGATCAGGGACTCACGGGAAGATATCACAACACAACTCTAAAAATAAATAAGTCATACAAGCATCATAATACAAGCCAGGGGCCTCGAGGGATCGAATACAAGTGCTCGATCATAGACGAGTCAGCGGAAGCAACAATATATGAGTACAACAAGTTAAACAAGGTGCCATAAGATGGCTAGCACAAACTGGGATACAGATCGAAAGAGGCGCAGGCCTCCTGCCTGGGATCCTCCTAAACTACTCCTGGTCGTCGTCAGCGGCCTGAACGTAGTAGTAGGCACCTCCGGTGTAGTAGGAGTCGTCGTCGTTCTGTGGCGTCTGGCTCCTGGGCTCCGGCATCTGGTTGCGTCAACCAGGTAGAAGGGAAAGAGGGAAAAGAGGGAGAAAAGCAACCGTGAGTACTCATCCAAAGTACTCGCAAGCAAGGAGCTACACTACATATGCATGGGTATATGTGTAAAGGGCCATATCGGTGGACTGAACTGCAGAATGCCAGAATAAGAGGGGGATAGCTAATCCTGTCGAAGACTACGCTTCAGGCCACCTCCATCTTGCAGCATGTAGAAGAGAGTAGATGGTAAGTTCACCAAGTAGCATCGTATAGCATAATCCTACCCGACGATCCCCTCCTAGTCGCCCTGTTAGAGAGCGATCACCGGGTTATATCTGGCAGTTGGAAGGGTGTGTTTTATTAAGTATCCGGTTCTAGTTGTCATAAGGTTAAGGTACAACTCCGGGTCGTCCTTTTAGCGAGGGACATGGCTATTCGAATAGATAAACTTCCCTGCAGGGGTGCACCACATAACCCAACACGCTTGATCCCATTTGGCCGGACACACTTTCCTGGGTCATGCCCGGCCTCGGAAGATCAACACGTCGCAGCCCCACCTAGGCACAATAGAGAGGTCAGCACGCCGGTCTAAATCCTATGGCGCAGGGGTCTGGGCCCATCGCCCATTGCACACCTGCATGTTGCGAGGGCGGCCGAAAGCAGACCTAGCCTAGCAGGCGTTCCAGTCCAATCCGGGGCGTGCCGCTCAGTCGCTGATGTCACGAAGGCTTCGACTGATACCACGACGTCGAGTGCCCATAACCGTTCCCGCGTAGTTGGTTAGTGCGTATAGACCAAATAGCCAGACTCAGATCAAATACCAAGAACTCATTAAGCGTGTTATTTTGAAGTAACCGCGGACGCCGTCCAGGGCCAGGCCCACCTCTCTCCTAGGTGGCCTCAACCTGCCCTGTCGCTCCGCCACACGATCCACTCGCGGGTACTCCTACGAGCTAACCCGACTTTAGTCACCACAGGTATCATGTATAGAGTATATAAGTATATACCCGTGATCACCGCCCAAGTGATAACGGCCCGATAGTATAGCACAGCAGACGGACAAGAATGTAGGGCCACTGATGGAAAACTAGCATCCTATACTAAGCATGTAGGATTGCAGGTAAAGGTAACAACAGTAGTAGCAAGGATAGGCTATGCATCAGGATAGGATTAACGGAAAGCAGTAACATGCTACACTACTCTAATGCAAGCAGTATAGAGAAGAATAGGAGATATCTGGTGATCAAGGGGGTGGGGATTGCCTGGAAGCTCAGCCAAGAAGGAGGGGTCGTCAACACCGTAGTCGTACTGGGTAGCAGCGGCGTCGGTCTCGGTGTCTAGCGAGAGAAGAGGGGGAAGAAACAATAAATACAATGCAAACAAATGCATGACGATGCATGACATGAGAGCCGCGTGATGCTAGGTGTGCCCAAACGCGGTAGTAGGTGATGCCGGCGAAGGGGGAAACATCCGGGAAAGTATTCCCGGTGTTTCGAGTTTTCGGACAAATGAACCGAAGGGGGAAAGTTGCGTGTGTGCTCTGCTAGGGATGTGTGGCGGACGAATGGGCTGCGTATCCGGATTCGTCTCGTCGTTCTGAGCAACTTTCATGTACAAAGTTTTTCCATCCGAGCTACGATTTATTTTATATTGATTTTTAAAGTTTTAAATCATTTTCTAAATTATTATTATTAAATTAATTAGAAATTAGTATTATTGCATCAGCATGACATTAGCATGACGTCAGCAGTCAACAGAGGTGTTGACTGGTCAAACTGACGTGTGGGGTCCGCATGTCATTGACTGATGAGGCTAATCAGGATTTAGTTAAGTTAACTAGTGATTAGGTTAATTTAATCAGGATTAATTAAGTTAATTAATTCTTTAATTAATTAATTAATATTTTAATAATTTTAATTTTAATTATTATTTATTATTTTTTTTTAAACGTTCTCGGGCTAGGCCCCACATGTCAATGGGCCAAGGGGACTTAACGGGCGCTGGGTACGGGTAACGGGCGGGCGAACCCGCTCGAACGGGCACGGGCAATGGGGCACGCCAGGGCGCCAGCGGCGGTCGCGGGAGATGGCCGCGGGGGTGCGCGGCGGGCGGCCATGGCGCGGCTGGAGCCGGGGAGGGGGGGGGCGGTGGCCGGAGGCGGCGCAGAGGGGTCAACGGCACGGCAACAACAAGCAACGCCCGGGGCCGCAACAACATCAGAAGGCAGCAACGCCCAAGTAGGGAGCGGCACGGGCGGGCGCTTGCGCGCGACGGCGCGACCGGGGCGCGGCCACGGCGGACAGCGGGTGGGTACGGCGCTAGCGACGTGGACAAGGGAGAGAAAAAAGGGGTAGGCGGAGTGGGTCGGGGTCCTCACCCCCGTTGCAGGGGTTCGCCGGCGAGGCTCGACGCAGTCCGACGAGGAGGAGGTTGAGGACGGCGTGGCGAGGTCGAGGTGGACGGCGACGTTGAGGTCGGGGCGGCGTGGCTTGATGCGGGCTGTCGGGGAGGAGGTCAAGGACGAGCGACGAAGACGGGGAGGCGGCGGCGAGCGCTGGCACCGGGGATCGGCGACGAGCGGCGTTGGTTTGGCGAGGCATCTGCGGGGGAGAGCTTTGGCGTGGGCGTGGTGGCGGAGGTAGGTGCAGGGGAGGGTGAGGCGAGCTCGGGGGATTCGGGCACGAGGGCCCTCGCCGCTGAGTGTGTGGCGGCGCTCGGAAGATGGGGAGGGAATCAAGCGAGAGAGAGTGGGGGTCGGCGTAGGCTAGGGTTAAGAGGGAGTTAGGTGGGCCTTGGGCCAACTGGTCCGGCAGCTGGGCTCCCTCTCTCCATCTTACATCTCTTCTTATCTTTGTTTTCTTTTATTCCTTTTATTTTATTTTCTATTTTGCCTTTTTCTTTTTATTTATATTACCTTTTCTGTTATAGTTTTGTTTCCTATTATTTTAGTTTTAGTCAAATATATACTTAGTATCTAAATTAGTATTTCAACTTAGTCCATAGTCAAAAAGTCTAGTCCTCAAATAAATTAGTTGGACATTTTATTAATTACAAAAGGTATTTAAATATTTGTTTTTGCTGCTGTTTTATTCATCTCATAGTACTTAAATATTTTATAAAGGTGTGGTTCTCCACCATAATTATCTATGCAATATTTGGTTCACTCTGAACATTTTAGTTTTAATATTTGAATTTTTTTATTGTTTGCTTGATTTTGGATTTGAATTAGAATCGGTTTCGACCTAACGCGAGATTAGCAACCATAATCGAAGTGACATGGCATCATTAGCAGAGAATTACTGTAGCTTAAATATCTGGGCGTCACAATTATTGAAAATTCGAACCTCGCAAACTTTTACCGAGTTTTCGTGTACCGAATTGCACATGTAGAATACCATGTATATATCATTTCATTCATCTTCGAGAGGTAACTATAAAGATGGGTGAGGAGTCTACAAAGAAAGACCATCGTATCACCCGCAGCAATTTCAAGCATCCTTTAGTGTCGAGGAATATCATAGGAACTCTATATGATATGACTTTTATAGGATTTTTTCCTTTAGAGCCAATTGGTTCATAGGAATAGATTCATATACTCCACATTTCAAAGGAAATAAACATGATATCATTTCTATAGCTTTAGAGCCACTTGGTTCATATGAATGGATTCCTATACTCCCTTAATTTCAAAGGAAAATAAACATTAGCGTATATTCAATAGAAAAGTTCCTATGATATGAACCAAATTACATCTCTTTTCTAATCCCTCCTCATAGGAATTGAGATACATGTCATCTCTAGATTCAATAGAAAAGTTCCTATGATGTGAACCAAATGACATCTCTTTTCCAATCCCTACTCATAGGAATTGAGATGCTCCATGTCATCTCTTTCCCTACAACTTCCATGTATACATCTTATATTCCTAAATAGATAGTACAACCCACTAGTAGCTTTTTTCCAAAACATGCAACTATGGCACAAGAACTATATAGTGTGCCAATAACTTTGAAAGATGGTCGCTGGATGAAGCTAACCCGACAGTGCAGAGATAGGCAAATCCGAGCACTACTGGCCGTTGGATATCATCAACATTCCACTAGATCTGCCACATGTACAATTTAGAAGACTCCATGGTTGAACTTAAGCATAATGCACAAACCTCAAAACACAAGCACTTCTCCTTTGTTCTAGAATCTTCTGTATCATAATTGATTATTTTTTTCTAAATGAATTGCCATTATTTGTTTTTTACTTTATGATTTACAATGCACATCCCCATGAATCTTAACATTTTTATAAAACTAATTGATTTTGAATGATATGAACTATAAGAACTAAACGAACATCTACATCATGCATATATGACTCAAAGCTTTACATGCTATAGTGTGTATTTATTCATAATTTGGTTTCGAAATCTCATGCATTCAATACATGTGTACCTTACTAGTTTTGAGTAGAGTAGCAAATTTCACGCGGCCCCGGGTATATCAAAATGCAGGGCCCATGCATCATTGCCTTTCGGTCGAACCTACGTCCACAATTTTTTGTACGTACTATATCTCCACTGGTCCCCGAACCCAAAATGCTGCCTCATTCCCGTAAAACCAAGCGGCCCACACATATTTAAGGCGTCAACTCGAACCCGTTTACTACGACGTGGCCCCGCACGCCGTAGTACTCCTACAAACCCTACTGCCGCACTCATCATCGGTTTTCTTCAAGAGGACGAGGGAGAAGCCGATTTGTAGTGGAGGCGCTTTCAAAAAAAAGGATCTGTAGTGGAGACCCCTACCCTAGGGTGCCCTAGGTAGCTGCCGCACGCATCATTGTTTTCTCTTTTCTTTATGCTCTTGCGCCCTAGAGTGAAATGATGGTTGCTTCGTCCGTCCAGCTTAATGCGGGAAAGGTGGGGCTTTGTGATTTGACCCCTCATCGCTCATTTTCTACTACTGCGGCGCTACGACCGGGGTGCCTCCAATTCCAACCGCTGCTCCGAACTGTAATTTGGTGCATCGCACGTGGAACAAGACGGTGGATGAGCCACATGTCGGCCAAAGGGGTCCTGTTAAGTGTGTCGCCATTTCGTGTGTGGACTGACCCTGCTTGAGTTGCTACACCAACACGACAGGAGCAGCCTACCACTTGGTTTTGCTCCTTGGTGAATCCCGACTATATTGATCTAAAAAGATACGTGCTGAACTACCCTCTCCGTCTCGGTTTTTTTATTTTTAGGCGTCTCGGTTTATAGGGCCTGCACGTAGTTCTAGGTCATCCATTTGACTAACTAAATATGAGTTACTATGTCACAAAAAGTATATCATTGGATTCTTAAGCAGATGTAGTTGTATTTAAAAGTCGAGGGCGGGGCTTTTCCTGCGCGGTAGGCAGGGCAGTTCCGCCTAGTCGGTTCGACAGAGACGCGAGAAGACGAAGGAGTAGGCTGCTGCAAACGTAGGGCTGTGTGATTTGACAGCGAGTTACTGCTGGACAGGTGGGGCCCCGTGATTTGACTTTCCATTATCATTTTAACTGCGGCGCTACGACCGGCGTGAGTCTCCCGATTCCTGACCACCTCCATACAGGTGCCTCTCCCAATGCTCCACCATGTAGTAGAGGCTGGCTCTTGCATGAGAGCCCACTTCTCCACTTTTTCCTTGCCTCTCTTTCCTCCACATATGCAAGAATGCCATGTAAAGCGGACTATTGTACTTACTTTTACTTGCTCCTACAGGTGCTTAGGCTTGCCACATAGGCATAAAGTCTGATGCGGCAAGTTAATCAAGAAGAGAGAGACTAGTTTGGTGACCCAAGGAAGAAACGGTGCTAAGCGCGTGTACCTAGGTGAAAAGACAATTTTGAGTCTATAGCTAATTAAATGAAGCAAACTTAGCAACACCATTTCATTGGAAGAGGTCACTCCTTGGCAAATGCAATAAATACTAGTACTCCCTGTGTCCCATAATATAAGAACGTTTTTGGCACTAGTGTCAAAAACGTTCTTATATTATGGGACGGAGGGAGTACGAAGAAAGAGATAGAGAGGAGTAAAAAAATACACTTATAGCCAACCTTATAGCCAACCTTGTTGTAGTATGAGTGACTAAGTGATGACTATGTATGACATGCCAACATCAGATAGCCTAACACACCGTGTTAAATCTCCAAGGGCGCGACCGCGCGAGCGACGCGACGGTCATGGTAGGCGCGACCATGATACGGGCTGCTGGCAGCCCTTGGATCTGAGATCAAACGGTCGCATGCTAAGTTGCTGAAAATTTGCAGAATAACCCTCCAGGATAGGATATTCACCCATAGGTCTAGAATCACGCCATGCAACCGTTCGATCTCAGATACAAGGGCTCTCGGAAGCCCGTATCATGGGAGAATGGAAAGCCACTACCCTGCCGTTCGCACGCTGGCAGTTCGCTCCTACTCGTCCCCGCACGTCCTTCAATACTACGGCGGTTCGCTCCTAGTCGTCCCGTCCATTCACATTACGGCAGTTCCACTAATCCTAACCCTCCTCCCAAATCCATGGCGTCCCAAATCTCCACGATCGGCGGTGAGTACAAGGTTAGAACCATCACCGGTGATGAGTTCAACGTCATCTACACCCGTTCTTCCGCGACGGTGAAAGGATGCCTTTCTCGCTTCAGACGCATGTTCGAAAACTCAGATGATGAGTGGGTCGCTGGGCTAGATGTTGAGTACACCACAGTCCTGGGACGAGAGAAGGATCTAAAGGACAAAGAGAGGAAGAAGCCCGCCGTGATCCAGGTTTGCGTACATAACGTTTGCTTGGTCTACCACATATGCCATGCCGATGTTGAGTGCCAGGATTTTAGGAACTTCCTCAAGGACAAAACAGTGAAATTCGTTACTGTAGACTTTAAGAACGACAAAGAAGTCCTGGGTCGGATAGGCCTCGTTGTAGGCAACCCCTTCGACCTCCAGAAGAATCGGCTGGTGCCCTCTCATCAGCCTTCAATGCTGACCCTGGCAGGAGCCATGGTCCATCCTTCGTATCGTAAACTGGAGAAACCTCATTACACGTTTCATCGTCATGCATGGCAGCGGAATGTACTAGATATAGACCACATCCACTACGCTGCAATGGATGGCTACCTTTGTTTCAATATCTACAAGGGTTGGATGAAGAGCAACAGCCAAGTGTGCGGTTCAAGCAAAGAAGTATCGGCCAAGAGGAAGAGGGACAAGGACGAAGTCGAGGACGTGGGCGAGGACTCCGAGTAAGGTGGCAGTGTCGTTGCTCATGGTGGTTCTAAACTTCTAATGCAGTGTCTACCGGATTAGTTGCATAGTTTAATTTCAGGTGTGCTTAGTTTAATTTGAGGGGTGTGTTGTGCTGAGCCCCCAGCAGAACTATGTTATGTTTCTTCTCGTTACTTTAACTCTTCAGTATGTACATACTACTAGTATTTCTTTAATAGAATTTAGCACCCTAATTAAGCACGTACTAGCTTTTTTAATAGTACTATATGCATAATTTGGCGACGAGCGCTCTCTATATGTACCACCTTTTTTTAATTTCAATTTTTGCTCCATGGCGCAATCCATCGATAGTACTACTGTACAAAAGTATACATTTTTTAAAAGGGTAGAGTACTGTTCATCACATATATAGCCAGTTAAATTATCAACCTAGAACGACGTGCATGCCATGTAGTAAACCGATACGGGGGAGCATGGCCTGTCATGCGGTCCCACGTGTCATGATGTACCAAGGCGATGCGCGTGTCCCTCTTGAGGCAGAAGCAATACTACGTGGTTTGAGATGATGGCGAACCGAAGTGTGAAATAATGGTTGCTTCGTCCGTCTGGGAAGGTGCGGCATTGTGATTTGACGTCTCATTGCTCATTACTACTACTGGGCCGGTACGAGTGGGGTGCGTCCCCCCTGCTGTTCTGCACTATTATTTGGTGCTTGACACGTCGACCCGGTTGCTATATGTCCCACATGTCGGTGACAGGAAGTACATAATTCATGAAAGGGAGCGTCGACGGAGGAGTATACTACAGAATTCATGAAAGGGAGCGACTTAGTTTTGGAAAAATCTGTTTTTACAGAGTACGTACTCACTAGGGTTTATAGGGCTCATCTAAAAAACATTCATTTTTCCGTTTGATAAGTCTCAATTCTACTATACTAGTAGTAGTACCATTACTTGTTGGATTTCGAGGTGCGTTAGATCACCCGACGCAAGCAGTGTCAAGAGGAAACTAACCAATGCATGTACAAGTACCATATCTCTATCCCGTGAAATTCTCGAGCCAAAAGATGGATGCATGGAAATTTAGTGGTCATTCATGCATTCATTCTAATTAATGCCTCGGTAAACATAACTTCTTGAGAAAAACGAGCGTACTAATTACTTGTGCAAACTACGAAATTAATTCGACCACTCACCGTCTACCTTGGTTGGAGAGATTTTGAAATTGAGCCATAAACTGGAAAGGAGGGAGTAGTAACTTTTGTCTCGATTACTATTTGTGGCCTTGTATAGATGCAAAATGTATTTTTTTATAGTGGCCTTGTATAAGTAAATGGAGGGAGTACTAACCAAAGTACGTAGTAGGGACGAGGAGTAAACGGAGGGAGTAGTAAAAATTTCTCCTCGTGCTGTGAGCCACCGCGCGCGTGGGCGAGGGAGCGGGCGTAAAGGCGTACAGTAGTAGTAGTAGTACTACTACTACTCGTAAGCAAGCTTCACCTCATCCTGCGAGCCACCGCGCCCGTGGGCGGGGGAGACGGCGTACTAAGCAAGCTTCTCCTCGTTCTGCGAGTTGACGGGACACATCAAAAGTACTCCAGTGTATAGAGCCTTGCCTCTAAGGTAGGCCCCACATGGTTTGCCTCTTTTTTTAATTTAACATAACGCGTCAAGTCGCAATTTGTTTGTTCACCCGTGGTAGACGATCCTCCCTCCACCAAGTGGACAACCAGTACACGTGCCAAATTACCACGTGGGCTGCCTTTTTCGTACAAAAATGAGCTCCACCGTGTACCCGCGCGGGTGTGGTTGGGAAAGAGACGGGAGTACGTGCGCCGTGCGTGCACCTCTTCTCTTCGTGCTCATCCCCCACCTACGTGGGTGTGTGTGAGAGAGGTACAAACCTAGACATAATGCGCCGTCCATCCCCATGCCTCCGCCCAGTCCGACCACCAGTCACCACCACACCCCACTCCTCCTCACCTTATCTCTCATCTTTCTCCCTCCATTTTTATATACAAGGGGCCACTATCAAAATTACAATTTGCAGATATACAAGGCCACTAACACTAATCGATGCAATATTAATGGTGTTTGCCTCGTGGTACTAGCAAAGGAGGACATTAATTATCCCTTGAATGCATGCGGGAGTTTGTAAAGAAATGCATCTTGATGTTCCGTGCAATGCACGGGCATCTTGCTAGTCCATGAAAACAACACATGGCAAAATTCCACGGCGAACGAGGGATTTGAATCTGTTGGGAGGGGCTGTTTGGATCTTGCCCGGGGTAGCCAAAATATTGGCGACCCTTTTGTCCACCGGTGCCTTTGCCACCGATGAACGAGGAATGGCTCGGGTGCTCATGCTGTCATGCATCCTCCAGCGCGCACGTTGGAGACGAGCTCGCACGAGCTGTGTTTTTTTGTCCCACAACGCCGTCCGAGCCGCCCGCAGACCGACCGACAACCCGCAAATTACGCCATCCAACCGTAGCCGCACACATTATGACAGCAACTCAACCAACCGGACGAAATTCACGCAAACACGTAGACAAACTGATATTTCATATAAACAACGACGGAAATCATATAAAATACCGGATTTTCATACAAACATGACGGATTTCATTACATTCAAATGAACTACGCGGTGCTAGTTCTGGACAGCACAGGTATATAATACCTGGCCTAAATGGTCGTCCGCCGATCGATTTGTGTTCCTCATGTCCGGCAGCACGATCACCGGACTGCCGGGAGCCCCGGAGGTATATGCTTCAGCGCAAAGGACGGCTCGCTTCCCCACTGCCCAACTGATATCATTGGCTGGTGCTGAAGATGATGGTGGCTGGCACCGGTTCGAGTTCATCACCGGCCACTACTTCGCCATGGCCGGCACCGGCTCGAGTTCATCCTAACATTCCCCTCTTCCGTGGAGCCCATGCGGGGTCGAAGAAGGTCCTCGCAACAAAAGGATCCGGCAAAACACCTGCTGTGTACGCCGGCGTCACCTCCACGGTGGCCTTCATGGGACCCAAGCGGTGGCGGCCTCCCATGTTCTACTTCTCCTCGATGATGGCGGCGGACGCGGAGGCGCTGGCCACCGACTCGTCGCTCTCCGCGCACCCGGCTTCTGTCGCTGCTTGCATGGCGCGGCCGCCGGCATGGGAGTCTCGGCCACAGAAACGGGAGACGCGGTACGAGGTGGCGGCGTGGACGGCAGCAATGACGCCCGTGCGCCGCTCCTCGTCGAGCTGACCTGGAGCGGCGAGCTGCTGAACCGCGCGCCGGCTTGGGGCGGCAACTGGCTCCGTCGGGTGAGGGGAGGGAGGTGGATCAGCGAGCTGCATAGCTCGTATCCGGCGGGCTACCCAAACGGCTTGGATGCGGAATAACTACTCTTCTTAAGCCATTGTAAGAGTGGACAAAATGGTGGAGGAGATAGGGGAGCGGCGGAGGTGTGCGATTCTTGGCCGGCGTTTGGCCTCGTTTAAATAGGAGATTAAATAGACGGCAGAAGGGAGGAGCTCGGCCGGCGTTGCGTTTAACGCCGGCCCGGTCATGAACGGACGTGTGTCCAGAGTGGGTTTCTCGGCTTCCACACGGGCGGGTTTCATGGAGGCGTTTGAATGCGGCACGGAGGCGTGTTCAGCCGGGCGTGCCGCGAGTGGCGCCCTCGACTCTGACCTAGGACACCGTGCCATTCTTCCACTGACGTGTGGACTCTTTGGGTGCTTGGCCTGCATGTCAGTGACCCAACACAGGCAGCGCACAGCAGAGGAACCTTTGGTGGGCCAGGGCGGTCAGAAGCGGGCATTTCATAAACCGATGATTGTTCATTGAGTGTGACGTCATCTTTTTCATGTAGATAAGCCTACTATGTTGATAGCCCGTTCGATACGTTGTGATTCATAAAGACCGCTGCAAACATCAATGTTCTGCTTATCACAGATAAGATTGATTAATACCCGTAACAATCCATGTCCTTAACAAAGGGTGCATGCACGTATAGGTTGAGCGTGTGTCTTGCATCGTGTGCTGTGTGCATGCAGGCGTGCGAGTGTTGCGTGCGTGCAAGGGTACGTTTCAGTGTTGCATGCATGGGTGCGTACGTGCGTGTGTTCGTGAGCATGAGTACGTGTCAGTGTTGCACGCCAGCATGCGTGCGTGTGTACGTGTCAGTGTTGCACGCCTACATGCGTGCGTGTCTTGCGTGCGTGCATGTGTACGTGCGGGGTGATGCTACACGTCAGTCGACTGACTTTTTCATCTCTGGTCATTAGATTTTCCAGCTGTTGGATACGAAATCAAGGGCCTCCAGTTTATCATCAAACTCCACCCCGCTGAGCCGCCAGCCACCACCGGCCGAACCGCCAGCCCCCGCCGCCCGCGGCCGGCCCGCCCTCCCCGAAACCACTCCCCACCGCCGGTCCGCCGCCGCACCAGCCATCCCTCTAGCCCCCCCCCCCCCCCCCGCCGAGCTTTTTCTCCGGGGATCCCCACCCCGCCGCCCAATGAACGCCCCCAACCGCTGGTGACTGCCAACCAGAGATCTCACGACTTCGAATACCCACCGACCACTAATTTATTACCATTTCTGTCCTTCATATACGCGCTGACGGGTGGACCCTATGGTAATGTGCGCTGCTGAATGTGGACCGTTTGACTGGTCAATTGATCGTGTTATCAACAAATTACGGAGCTGTATGGTGAGCCAGTGACCGTATGATCACCCTAAAATGTACTCCTATTTTATTAACACAATACAGACTCAAACTACCATTTCTTTCTTTCATATACGGGCTGAGAGGTGGGCCCCACGGTTACACGCCCCGATGGTGCAACACTAGTTGCGCCGCGTGGAACGTTTGACTGGTCAATTGATTGTGTAATCAACAAAATACGGAGTTGTACGGGTGAGCCAGTGACCGTATAATCATGATATGTATTTGTTTAACATGGTACAGAAGCAAGGGCTCATATATACGCGCAAGCACTCACCACTATAAGCGCACACACGCGAACCCTACCCCTATGAGCACCTTCGAGAGAGTGGGCCAGCATATATGATCTTGAGATTTTACGAAGTCACCATAGGTGCCTCGTAGTCGAGTGGAACGTCTCCTCCCACTGAACGTACATCACCGGAAAATACTGAAATTAACACAAGATAAATGCGAGCACCGGGACTTTAACCTTGGTGGGCTCGAGAAACCACTGTCCTCTAACCATCCAACCACATGTTGGTTAGCACGACAAAATGTATGTGGTGACCGTGATGAGCTTATTCCGAAGTCCAGTGACCATATCTTGCTTTCGCTTCAAATACAATGACCGTAAGTGTCGTCAACAAAATACGGAGCACGCATCAAATGCAAAGTCCGTCAGTGTCATCAACAAAATATGGAGACGTATCGTGAGCTAGATACCATTGTACTATTGTATATGCTTATTTTCTTTGTGGCTGATTGCATGTGGTGTGGTGGGCACATCATTTCTAGTTGTGGTGGGTCAACATGAAGACCCATGGGTCGGTTCCATCCTGCGCCACATATAGGTTGGACCGAGACATGTTATACGAAGACCCATGTGGAGGACTCGGCGTACAACACGAAGCTACCAGAGTTGCGGAGGACTCTATCCCCACTGGTGATAAGCCGACTATATATGATTTGTAACCCTAGGCCCTTAGTATGTTATCCAAGCTTGGGGGCTAGTTCGTCGATAGTATACACACACGCACAATGCCTGGTATTCATGTGTACTTTGTACACACCCCTATCACTAATATACAGTACCAGGAGTAGGCTCTTTCTTCAACTGCAAGGGTCCGATCCGAACTAGGGTACAACTTTGCCTCGTATTACCATCCAGCCTAACAGCCAAGGATATCCTACCGAATGATATGATGAAATCATATCTGCCAACTACTAAGAGAGAGGTGTGTCGGGGGGGGGGTGTGACACCCAAGTTTTTATTTGGATTTTTCAAAAGATTTTATTTGACTTGAGGGGAGTGATTTAAATTTTTCTTCAAGAGAACTCTCACTCTCAAATATTTTTCTTTATGGCAAAAGTTTTATTTGGATTCAACCAAGATCTGTCTTTGGTCTTGGAGGTTCTTGCTTTTTACTTGGACTCAAGACAAAATATTTTCACTTGGGAAATGACTTTTGAAAATCTCCTTGAAATTTGCATTATGGCTTTTGGAAAATCCTTTGCCACTTTCAACAATTCCTTCTTGCCATGGCCTTGGTGAAAATCCCCTCTCCTAACCCTTTCCTCACCTTTGGATCATGATTTGCATCAAATCCAGCAAGTTGAACCTCCCCATGTGATTATTTCCATTTATATTCTATTCAAATAAATTTCTGCCTTCTTTCCTAGCACTTGGAGATTTGCAAAGGAACTCCACTTTCTGTCTTGATTTTTGCCCCCAAACCTTTTTCCCCTCCTAGTCCTTTGAACCCTCAACCAAGAACCATGAAGATCCACTGGTCTTCAGTTCAAAATTTTCAAACTACACCTGCTGCAAGTTTGGACTAGATTTGTCAAATTTTGTGAAATTCATTCAAAACCTTCTCCAAAAATTCCAAGTAAAATCAGGCAGCCTCTGGGTGCATTGAGTGGTCACCTCACCAAGTTACAGCTCCAGAAAAATTTATCTCATTGCAAAATCCTTCTGTCGAACACCTGCAGTGCACTGTCTATGTCAAGTTCAGAAAGTTCAGAGAACACTGCAGTGGCCTGCTGTCGTTTTCTTCAGAGAAGGACGTTGATCTCGCCAGTGCCACCGCGTCGCCTTGCTCCTCGTCCCCGCCCTCTTGTTCCTGCACCGCACGAACGCCTGGCACCTTGCGGGCGTCAGCGACGAGCAGCAGAAGGTGCGCCGCCCCGTGACCGACGCCGGCGGCGGCTTTGCGGGCGCCAGCGGGAGACACGGCGCCGACGACGCCACCCAGCGCCGCCCAAACCACCGGAGCTCGCCGCGTGGCCTTCCACTCCCCCGAACGCGCTGCCGCTCTCGTCGTGAACCGCAGGGCGCGGAGCGCGCTCTCTGCCGCCGTTGAGCCCGTGCGGTCACCTCACCGTGGACCGACGCCATTACGCCAAGACCGACCCCGTTTAGCTGTGAAACGACTCCAGTAACCTCCACCGATGCTGCCTGGCCACTCAAACCTCCTGCCAATCCACTGCTCCGCCGTAATCGCTCGCCGGAGATTCCCCGTTCACGGCCACCCCGTCGATCTGCCTATAAATAGAGGCCCCGAGCTTCAACTCGAGCACCCACCATCCCTGCACTCCCCCTAGAGCAAGCCTAGCCACTGGTAGAGCCCCGAGGAGGTCTCCTTCCTCGACTCCGGCCGCCGCGACCCGCCACGGGATCCAGCCCAATTCGCCCCCGTGTGCGCTCCTCCGCCTCCATTCTCTTGCCAGTAGCTTCACCTTGCATCCCTCGTTCTGACCCGCGCCTCAATTCGTAGTTTGCAGCCCTCCACCGGAGTTCCCCATCCTCACCCGAGCCGCCGTCCGCCGGAGATAGTGTCGCCGTCGACGTGGTGCTCCCCATTGGACGAGTCCACCACCCACCAATGCGGAAGAAGACGCTGAAGCTCTTGGTACCCTTCGTTTCTCCTAACTCGCCGTGGTTCGACGCCGGCGTCCACCGCAGTCTTCGGGCGCCGGCGAGCTTTTTAAACCTGACAGGTGGACCCCGCCTGTCAGCCTCTATTCTATTCTCCTTCGAACCATTTTCTGTTGGCGCCTTCGGGCAAATACGTTTTCTCCTTTGCGCTTGCGCATTCCCAACCGAAGCGTTTTCTGTTGTCTCAGTTAAAACCCTGAAACTTTTCTGTTTCATTACAGATAAGTCCCTGGACAGAAACCTTTATAACTTTTTAATAAAAAGGAATTTTTGAGTGATTCTTTTTCTAACAATCTTCAAATTTTGTCTAGTTTTTTATGGGATTTATTTGAAAAATATTTGGAGAAGTTTCTGTGCAAGTGTTGGTTTTCACGTTAGTACCCGTTTCGTGATTGCCGTAGGTTCCGGGAGAGGTGAAGGAGCCGCGCACTTCGCCGAGCTAGACTCCGACTTCTCCGAACCAGGCAAGCATGTTTTGAACATTTGATATGACAGGTGTTTTGCATGTTCACGTGAGAGTTTGTGCGTGGCATATGAGTGTCAGTAAATACCTCGTTGCTTGTAAGGCAACGACCCGGTTGTTCCAAAGTCGCGATGATCTCTGATGATAGATGGCCTAATCATGTGGTGACATGAAGGGCAGCAAGGTGGTACTGTTGTAGCATACCAGCCTTGCGTCATCCGACTTTCTCCGACGTTAACGTGGTTGGAGCCACGTTATCGTTCTTTTCCCGCATGTTCCAAAGTTGCGATGATCTCTGATGAGAGATGGCCAAATCATGTGGTGACATGAAGGGCAGCAAGGTGGTACTGTTGTAGCATACCAGCCTTGCGTCATCCGACTTCCTCCGACTTTAACGTGGTTGGAGCCACGTTACCGTTCTTTCCCCTTTCCGTGCTACCACATGTCTCATTGCCAGGATGCGGTTTAGTAAGTTGGTAACCTCTTTCCGTGTACACACCAAACAGAGAGGCCGGGATGATGGTACCTTGGCCCAGGATTAAAGCCAGTCATCCGGTCAGGGGGCATGGGTGTTTTCGGTTGGGACCGAGAGGGGGGCACCCCCTTAGAGCGCGCGTATAGAAATTTGATCCCATGCTACGCGAGGTTGTAGCCTCCCCGTCTCAAGGTTTTTCTTGAATGTTGCCGAGGGTGATCCCTGGCTTCGGATGGTTGAATTGGGTGTGTACTGGTTAGACGTGTTTCTTCCAAAACACCGTAGACGGAACTAGTCCCCGTGACTACTGAAATCCGTTGGCTGTGGTTAAGTACAAACTCTGCAGAGTCAATTCCTTCCAAATCATCGTATCCATGATCAAGTAGTGTAAACATTATACCCATATCTATCCGTGTGGAAAACTTGTCCCCGGTGAACGAGCTCAAGTGGTAAATCCAGTTTTATTGTTATTCCTGTGGATGGACTAACTTTATATTTGTCGCATGCTTGTGATAATTTATGTTCCCGAACGATTGTATTATTGAGCTGTGATATAAGCCCTTTATGTGACGTCGCGCAGACGTCCGACTGCGGCATGCACTGTCTTTATTTTCTGTGCAAGCCCTTTATGTGGTGTCGCCTCGACGCCCGACTGTGGCATTATTATTCTGCATTTTCCTCTCGAGGAGTCTTTCAGACACTCGTTTGGCACCCGCACTATTATTCCGCATTTTCCGCTCGAGGAGTCTTTTAGACACTCGTTTGGCACCTGTATTATTATTCCGTATTTTCCGCTCGAGGAGTCTTTCAGACACTCGTTTGGCACCTATATTATTATTATTCCGCATTTTCCGCTCGAGGAGTCTTTCAGACACTCGTTTGGCACCAGTATTACTATTCTACAGTTTCCGCTCGAGGCGTCATTCAGACCCTCGCTTGGCACCCAGTATTTATTATCTCTATGTCTGATCGCACTGGTTAACTTGTTCATGTGCTTCATGTTTACACTTGTTATACCTTATGTCCGAACTGTCTTGCAAGTACTTTCATAGTACTCACCTGGCTTGTTGATTTGGCCAGATGTTGACGAAGGCGATCTCTTGGATGAAGAGTTTGATAGCGCGTCCGATGCCTAGAGGAGTCCCAGTCAGTCCTGCGCGATCCCGGATATTGGTCACTTGTATTGTATACGCTTCCGCCACCCGCAATAAGTCTTTTCGAGCCTCACTCCGATGCTCGATTAGCTGTAGTCTTCTGGAATCATATCACTCACTTCGCGGTGATATTTCCACCACCGTTATTATCGTGAGTTAGTAGTTTGCCACCCTATCCGCCGTCTTGTTTTAGCGGCGTGCATGTAATAAATTGTTGGGCAGTCTCTACTCGACCTTGTATTATATTTAGTACTCCTGGTATTTTTCTTCTGTGACCAAGATATTGTCTACCAGTGAGAAGGAATTCTTCCTCACTGGTCCGTAAAAGGGATTGGTCTCTCAATAATTATTTTATTGAAAAACCGGTCGTGACAGGGGGGCAATGTGTGCGAGAGAGGCCTAAAGATAATGTGCGTGCGGGAGACACGTAGGCACATATATGTGCGTATAGAGGGCTAGTAGAGACCGTGCATGTGAGAGAAATAGTGTTTTCCAACTGAGATTAGTGAAAAGAGTGGTACATAGTAGTCAGAAAGAGAGAGAGAGAGAAACAGAGAGAGCATGTGCGTGAGACACCCCGACACCCTGAGAGAGATTGTGAGCATGTGTGAAAGACAAATGCCGATGCATATAAAGTGTGTGAACTTATGCGTTAGATAGAGAGATATATAACGCGTTTGTGAGAACGGGGCGAGGCATAGTGCATCTACGTGTAAAAGGCGGTTCTACGCATTAAATTAAAATATAAATGGCATTTTTATTTTTGGATGAGATCATGAATTTTGCAAATTGCGTATGGACGAAAACCGGTCTATCAGACACCCATACTCTATTGAATTCTAGCATGTGCATGTGTTTATTTCATATTATCGATCCATAGAGTGAGAGTGGTTTGAAATACAGGCAATGGATGCTTTTGCAATTCATATATAAACATTAATTAGTGCACTCCATGTTGTTAGTGTGAACCACTTTATACATTTGTCACTTGCATGGATACATTCCAAATTGCTAGCTACGAAATAGAATACATGTCGAATTCAATATAAAGGGGGTTTCAAAGATTCGAATTCATAGGATGTGCATTCATCTATTTGAACCCGAGATAATGGCATTTGTAAATCAGATGTAAAAGGGGGCATCAATCTTTGTTGTGAGTTTGAACATGCTATATATATTCATACGCATATCTAACTTTTTTTGCAACCAAGGAGATTATATCTGGAACCATGCATGAACTGAGGTAAGTTGCATATTTTTTAATATATACTCGGTACAATGTATTCAAATGTACCCCCTCCCTTCCAAAATAATCGTAGCTTTAGGATTTTGAAGAGTAAAGATTTGTGAAGTTTGACAAATCCTGAAAGTTCAATTCAAGAGAACCGAAAACGTTAATGCTTCTGCTCCCAAATATTGAACGAAGCGCCAAATAGGCCTCTGATCACCCGAAACCACGCGAGACTAATGTTTTGGTGGTAGGAAATTACCGTCCTGACTCTGGCCCGTGTAGCCTATCGGCCCGATGTCCAATGGTCTAAACCAGGGTAGGCTTGTAACTTCACCAAGACGCCAGTCTCAACCGCCTCCGAGAAGCATTCATACGCCATGGGCGCCTACCCATGCGCTCGGCCGAAATCTACCCCTCCCACATTTGGGACACCTGACATGACTGTCCTACCCCCAACCTGCAATATGTCCGAAAGTTTAGATGGGGGCAAAGTTTGTAACTTTCCCCAAATTTCAAACAAGCACGTCTCAAACCGAAACATTGTTCCCCCTTAGTTCCCCGCCTCCCTCCGTTTCCCCATTCATACTCCGTGGGCGCGAAAACGCCGTCTCCACCAGCCGCGAAACCCCAGCCTCCTCCGTCCTCCACCCCATAGCGGCCAATCCACCGCCGCCCTCCTCCATCACGCCGGAGCCGGTACCCCGACGTCGTCATCCAACACAACCGCAACCGCAACGCCCTCAAGGACTTAGCAGCTGAAGCCGAGGCAGAGCTTCCTCCATGACGTCGACACCGACGTGTGCCGTACCAGAACCACTCCGACCACGCCGTCCTACGCCTCACTGCTGTGGCTCCACTGTCGCAACCGTCCACCGCACCGGAGCTGTTCCCGATACGCCGTCGTTCGCCGCCTCGGATCTGCTTCCCCGCCGCCGACAGACGGCCACCGCACCACACTCAACAACTTGGCCATGGGTTCGTCCAAGGCTGCACCGTCCTCCACAACTTCTGGTTTCCGGCGAACAACAAGAAGATCGTCGGAAAAACAGAAGGAGGACACAGCACTGCCAGCAGAAAGAGGTACTCCTCTTCCCTTATTCGTGCAAATCTTACGTCTCCGCTCACACCGTATTCATCCCACGAAAGAAACTAGTTGGGCGCTTCTTACCGCATCTTCTTCGTGATACTAAATGCACAAGGTTTCCTCCCTTTTACTATTTCACCTTTGCTAGAGGTCAGTAGCCCGCCTGGATTTCAATTCAGGGTTAGTCGAACCGCAATTAAAAGAAGCAGCACCCACTTAGGCGCGCGGAGCACCTATCCGCCTGCTCCCCGGGGAAGCGGCGCATTGGTGTCTAACATAGGGGTGTGGGGCGCAGGAGCTGCTTGCGCCCGATCTGGAGGTCGGCGGGGCTTGAATGGATGGCCGGGGGGGGCGGTGCCAAGCACGGCGGTGCGGTGAGGTCGAGGGGAGGGCGCAGGCAGGGGAGGAATACTGGGCCGGTGGTCGCTGGCGTTTCGAGGAAGATCGTCAACACTGACTGGCTAGAGGTAGATGAAGGCGATCTGCCCATTCTTTGTACATCGGACGGTGCAGAAAAAATGGACTGACCTATTTGCTTTCAGTCGACTGTTATTTTCATAGAATCCTGTAGTAATTTAGTGTGCCATGCATGTTGTAGAGCTATCATATGTCTCCCGTCATTTATTTCTCACCGACCTGCTATCTGCTACCTTTACAGTGTACTAATTGTGCACACACTTCACCCATACTCACACTATTGTTTTTTATGCATGGGAATTTCAGACTCTGACGCAGTGTTGATGAATGCAGAAAAGAAAAGACAGAAGTCGCTCCAGTGTAATTCGAAGATAAGCACTAAGCGTTTCAGCGCTCTAATGGGTGCAGTGTCAGCAGTTGGAGACAGTAAACGTAGCTCTGCAGTTGATGATCTCAATTGCCACACACAACCATCCCAGGTGCTTGCTTTAACTTCGCGCTGTCAAATGTGGTTGCATGTTGCATATGGTGTCTAGCTTGTATTGCTTCCAATTTGGTTAAATTGCATCTGCTTACTTTACACATTATACCTTTGATAATGACATGCCTTCCTGTTTTTGATACATACTACATATGTCTATTAACCATGTTCGTACATCAAACTAATGCTCTTTTGTATCCCTCGTCAATCACTTATGATGAGACAGTCACCCGAGTGGGTTACTGTGAGACGCCCTACTCGTTTAAAGAGTGCAGTGTCATCCTCCCCACATGATTCTCAAGAAACAGCAAGGCTAAATGAAGATAGTCAACGTAGCTCTCTAGTTGATCACCGCAATTCCCCCACACCACCATCGCAGGTGCTTGCTCTTACTTGGCAGTGTGATATGTGGTTGCATGTTGCATATGGTGTCTACCTTGTAATGCTTCTAATTAGGGTAAATTGCATCTGCTTAGTTAACACATTATACCTGTGAATATGACATGCCTTCCTGTTTTTGGTACATACTACGTCTTTCTATTAACCATGTTCTTACATCAAACTACTTTTCTTGTGTATCCCTCATCAATGCTCCTAATTTGTTAAATTGCATCTCCTTAGCTTACACATTATACATGTGAATATGACACGCCTTCCTGTTTTTGGTACATACTACATCTGCCTATCACACCATGTTCTTACATCAAACTACTGTTCTTGTGTATCCTGCGTCTATCGCTTATGATGAGACAGTCACGCGCGTGGGTTAATATGAGACGCAATACTCTTATAAAGAATGCAATTTCATCCTCTCCACATGATTCTCAAGAAACAACAAGCCTAAATGAAGATATTGAATGTAGCTCTGTACCTGAAGACCGCACTTCCCCTACACCACCATTACAGGTGCTTGCTCTAACTTCGCAGTGTGATATGTGGTTGCATGTTGCATACGGTGTCTAGCTTGTAATGCTTCTAATTAGGGTAAATTGCATCTGCTTAGTTTACACACTATACCTGTGAATATGACATGCCTTCCTATTTTTGGTACACACTACATCTATGTGTTAACCTTGTTCTTACATGAAACTACCTCTCTTTTGTATCCTGCATCAATCACTTAGATGAGTCACCTTTATTCGTTGCATATTGCATATTATTTCTAGCCTGTTGCCATGTATTGCTTCTAATTTGGTCAAATACATTTGTTAGGGCACCCTTTTAATTTGGCAGAGTGATATTGGTTTCATCTTTCATATGGTTTCTAGCTTGCATCGATTCTAACAAGTTCAAGCACCTTGTGCTTAGTTTACACTTTATACATCATACATGTCAATATGTCACGCCGTCCTGTTTTTCATACATATTCCATCCTCCTATCATGTGGCTGCCTTACATGAAAGTAGTGTTCGTTAGTATCATGCATCAATGAGTTCTGAAGAGCAAATTTTATTCCTTTTTCTTGTGGGTTTGACTTGACAAGGCAAAATCAAGAAAGAGGAAGGAAAAGAGTAAGGAAGGCGATGATGGTGGTCCTCTGCAGCAACGTAAACGGAGCATCTGTACCGATTCTCCTTGTACTGATAGTGCATTACAAGGTCCAAGTCTCCGCTCCCCTACTCCACCATCCAAGGTGCTTGCTCTAACTTGGCAGTGTGATATCTGGTTGCATGTTGCATATGGTGTCTAGCTCGTATTGCTCCTAACTAGTGTAAACTGCATCTGCTTAGCTTACACATGATACATGTGAATATGACACGCTTTCCTGTTTTTGGTACATACTATATTTGTCTATCGCACCATGTTCTTACATGAAACTACTCTTCTTGTGTATCCTGCATCAGTCACTTATGATGGGACACCTTTAAGTTGGCAGTGTGATATTGGTTTGCGTCTTGAATATGATTTCTAGCATGTATTGCTTCTAGTTTGATGAACGCCACCTATGACGAGACAGTTTTAACTTGGCAGAGTGATATTGATTGCACCTTCCATATGGTGTCTTGCAGTGTTTCTAATTTGTTGAAGTGCCTTCTGCTTAGTTACCACATCATAGGTGTGAATATGTCAAGCCATCCATTTTTTCGTACATATTCCATCCTCGTATCATGACTTTGCCTTTCATCAGAGTAGTGTTCGTCAGTATCATGCATGAATGAGTTCTGAAGAGCGAATGATATTCCTTTTTCTTGTCGGTATGACCTCACAATGCAAAATCAATAAAGCTGAAGGAAATTGGCAAGGCATTGGATGATGGTGGTCCTTCCGAGCAACTGAAACGGAGGTTCTCTATAGATTCTACTCCGCCATCCTCCCAACAAGATTCGCAAGACAACGCAAGGCTAGACAGTCAACGTAGCTGTGTAGATGATGAGCACATCTCCCCTACTCCACCATCATAGGTGCTTGCTCTAACTTGGCACTATTATATGTGGTTGCATGTTGCGTATGATGTCTAGCTTGTATTGCTTCTAACTTTGTTGAATTGCATCTGCTTACTTTACACATAATGCCTGTGAATATGGCACGTGTTCCTGTTTCTACATCAGACTACTATTCTTGCATATCCCGCATCAGTCACTTATGATAAGGCACCTTTAAGTCGCCACTGTGATATTGGTTGTGTCTTGCATATGATTTCTAGCATGTACTGCTTCTAATTTGTTGAAACGCCATACAGTTTGAACTTGGCAGAGTGATATTGGTTGCATCTTTCATATGGTGTCTAGCTTGCAGTGCTTCTAATTTGTTGAAATGCCTTCTGCTTAGTTACCACATCATAGGTGTGAATATGTCACACCATCCTGTTTTTCATACATATTCCATCCTCGCATCATGTGTTTGCCTTTCATCCGAGTAGTGTTCGTCGGTATCATGCATGAATGAGTTCTGAAGAGCGAATTTTATTCCTTTTTCTTATCGGTTTGACTTCACAATGCAAAATCATTACAGCTGAAGGAAATTAGTCCGGCAGTGGATGATGGTGGTCCTTCGGAGCAACTCAAACAGGGGGTCTCTATAGATTCTACTCCGCCATCCTCCCAACAAGATTCGCAAGACAACACAAGGCTGGACAGTCAACGTAGCTGTGTATATGATGAGCACATATCCCCTACTCCACCATCACAGGTGCTTGCTCTAACTTGACACTATTATATGTGGTTGCATGTTGCGTATGATGTCTAGCTTGTATTGCTTCTAACTTGAATTGCATCTGCTTACTTTACACATAATGCCTGTGAATATGACACGTGTTCCTGTTTCTAGAACATACGTGTACATGATGAGCACATCTCCCCTACTCCACCATCACATGTGCTTGCTCTTACTTGGAACTGTTATACGTGGTTGCGTTTTCCGTATGATGTCTAGTTTGTATCGCTTCTGATTATGTTGAATTGCATCCGCGTAGCTTACAACTTATACCTGCAACGATCACTTACCCATAAGACACATTTAACTTGGGACTGTGATGTAGGTTGCATCTTGCATTGTCTTCTAGCTTGTACTGCTTCTAATTTCTTGAAATGGCACTTACGACGAGACACTTTTTACCTGATAGAGTGATATTGGTTGCATGTTCATATGGTGCCTAGCTTTCATTTCTTCTAATTTTGTTGAAATGCCTTCCGCTTACTGTTTTTTCATACATATTCCATCCTCCTATCGTACATGTGAATATGAAACGCTGTCTTTTTTTGTATATATTCCATCCTCCTATCCTGCGCTTGCCTTACATCAAAGTAGTGTTCGTCTGTATCATGCATCAACCAGTTATGCAGAGCTAATTTTATTCATCTTCTTGTGGTTTTGACTTCATAAGGCAATATAGGAAAATAGGAAGGAGAATAGTAAGTTAGGGGATGTTGGTGGTCCTCCGCACCGACGCAAACAGAGACTCTCTAGATTTGCCACTGCTACTGCTAATGAAGTTGAAGTCCCAAGTCTACATGATGAGTTCATCTCCCGTACTCCACCATCGCAGGTGCTTGCTCTAAGTTGACAGTGTGATAATTGGTTTCATGTTGCATATCTTGTCTAGCCTGTATTTCTTCTATTTTGATTAAATTGCACCTGCTGAGTTTATACGTTATACATGTGCATATGACATGGCTTTCTGTGTCTAGAATACACTGCATCTATCTATCATACCATGTTCTTACATCAAAGTACTGCTGTTGTGTATCCCGCATCAGTCACTCATGATTGGACGCTTTTAACATGGCAGTTTGATAGTGGTTGCATCTTGCATTGATTTCTACGTTGTACTGCTTCTAATTTTTCGAATTGCCACTTATGACAAGACACTTTTAACTTGGCAGAGTAATATTGGTTGCATCTTTCATATGGTGTCTAGCTTGCATTACTTCTATTTTCTTGAAAATCCTTCTGCTTAGTTTGCACATCGTAGCTGTGAATATGTCATGCCGTCCTGTTTTTCTTACATATTCCATCCTCATACGGTTGTCTTACATCAAAGTATTGCTTGTCTGTATCATGCATCAATGAGTTCTGAAGAGTGATTTTATTCTTTTGTGTTGTGGGTACAGCTTGACATGGCAAAGTCAAAAAAGAGCAAGGAAAATAATATAGTAGGGAGTGCTGTTACTCGTCGGGTGAAACGGAAAAGGTTCTGCCGTCGAGATTCTGCTGGTACTTATAGTGCAGTAGAAGGTCCAAGTCCACCGGCTAAATCTACAAACACAGTATCACCTGCTCCACCAGCTGCAGCATCCGCTTCAACTGTACCAGCATCTCAACCAGTTACTCGTTCGTTTGCTCCGGAACTGGCCAGTTCCCAAGCTGCCTTCACACCTAACACTACTTCCGAAGCACTGCTGACACAACAGGACTTGGCAAGATCAGATGAACCTCATGAGCATCAACACCAAGACGGTACCTGACCGAGTCAAGTTGCAGTTGCATGCTCCTTTATATGTACTCTCACAGTTTGATGTACACTAACACTTTCCATATTCGTTGTTGAACTAGCACCACGGCGCAAGCGGAAACAGACATCAGGGATAATGCTTGACAGATTAACAAAATCTAAAGGAGGAAGAATGGAGATCCATTTTGAGGCAGGTTTAAAAAGGGCCACGTGATGCTACAGAGTCAGCCAAGTTAGTATCAGAGGCAGCCGTTGCCGTTAGGTGTCATGCACGTATCCTCCCAACGTGGATCCAGTACAGGAATGAGAAAGACAATACCCAGTTTAACACCTTCCTTGACCATATATCTGTAAGTAATGTTATTCATTGCAATTAGTAATATTGTCTTGCTCTGTCCCATACTTTCTAGCTTCCTCCTAATAAGACTCGCATTGTTTTTTCAACAGATGAGGTTCAAGTTGGATCCGAAAGATGATGCAACTAAACAAGCATGCACTCATGTTTTTCAGTCTGCTCTGCGACAGTATCGGTACCACCTTAGAAAATCTCACTTTGAAGGCAAGGCTAACAATGAAATCGCCCAAACATCTACAGTGGAATATATTATAGATGAAGACTGAACAACCCTCGTTAAACACTGGTCTGATCCAAAGTATGAGGTAGGCTATATGTATTTGATCAGACCACATATTGAACTTGTATTTATGTATGTGCCTTACAAGTGTATCTTCTTCTAGGCTAACTGTTTGAAGAACAAAACCAACCGTTCTAAAGTGAAATTCCAACAGACAACAGGATCTCGTAGCTATATTGCACACTGCGAGGCTCTTGTAAATAGCTGCTACTTCCTTCTTTTTTTGTGCCATATTATCGTATCTATATTGACTTGTTCCAAATACAGAGGAAAGCCCGTGCGGACCAAAAAGAACCTGAACCGAATGCAGTGCAAATCTTCAAGGATTGCCACACCAGCAAGATGAAGGGCATGAGCACACCAGTTCAAGCCGCTGTTGTAAGTCCTTACTCCTCCTGCCTTGAACTGATTGGTACTGTGATGTGTTCATTTAACTACTTGGTTTGCAGCCAATGTCAGTTACTCTGTTCACTTTTAT
Source organism: Triticum aestivum (assembly GCF_018294505.1). Classification (NCBI taxonomy): domain Eukaryota; kingdom Viridiplantae; phylum Streptophyta; class Magnoliopsida; order Poales; family Poaceae; genus Triticum; species Triticum aestivum. The sequence continues at coordinate 269,431,408 of NC_057802.1, read as the reverse complement.
TCACAGTTGTCTTAACATATCATTTCACCTTACATGGTTTAAAAGAGATGAAGGATATTCTTTTGGTCCTGATTTGTAATCTAGTTGTTATGTTCACATGCGCACACAATGATAAAATAGCCTGTTTGTTTTATATCTGTTTGCCCATGATATGAATGATGTCATACTATGTTCATCCTACTTTAAACCATGTCTCTTTATCCTTAGATGTCAACGAATGTGAGGAAATAGACAATACAGTAGGCATGCTACATGGACATATGTTCCGAAAGTGATTTTATTATGTAGTTGGCACTACAATACATGCTAATGTATTACAGTAGTTCACCAAAATAAGTTATGTATAAACGTTTAACCTACTTTGTTTGTTTTTGTCTCATTAGTAACTTATCTGGTACACTAATCTACAAGTTCAAACTTTCAGGAAGCTATGGAACAAATGATTGAACAGCCACAACCACCTGAAGGTGACGAGGCTACTACAGGCACAATGTCACCTCTTGCTGCAGTGCGTCAGTATCTCTCCACTAACAGTGCAAAAAGCACCTTCCTGCGTAATTCTGGGTTGGTTGTCAAGGTAACCTCGTCCAAATCGCCTACTGAACAAAATCTTCCTGCTAGACAGAGTGATATATCTGTGCTCCAGACACAAGTCCAATCCCTAATGGACGTTGTTTCGGAAACAAGAATAGTGGTTGAGAAATGTCGTCAAGATATGAATGGTTTTGAAACCAGACTATCAGACATTCGCTTCGTTGTTCAAGAGCAATGGCGGAAAAAGGTGGAGATCGTGCTGCTCCATCAGATTCTACAGCCTGAAACATTAGCACTCAGGTCAAATGATCTGTGCTTCTATACATCTGATGGTGCTTTTATCTGGAAGGACTCTAAACTTTATGCCAACATGCCTTTTGTTGTATGGTTGGAATTTATTTTGTTGTGATGCAACATTTATGATGCTGCCTCAGGCTGCAGTAATTACGACGCTATTTTTGTATAGTGTAGGTTTATCTTAGTAATGTATTCGGCCGAAAGCTTCGTAGGAGCCCAACATGCCAACATTCGTCGGGCCCATTCAAATTGGGCTAAAAACGATTACGGGCCGAAATTGGCATGTAGCCCACTAAAAATATCTAGGCCTAAATCAACATAAGCTTTCATATTTTTCTGGTAGGCCTGTGCCCGTAGTGGGCCTTTAACAGGCCTAAACATAATTTGGGCCCTCAGTAAAAATAGGCCGTTTACAGGTGTAAATATCTCGAGCCCATAAAAAACATGGGCCTTTAATAGACCGAAAGTGAGATTGGGCCCTGATTGTGCCAAATAACCCACTGGACTTAGCAGGCCGAAATGGTGGTCCATTTACGATGCGGATCTTTTACAGGCCAAAATTCGGACGGGCCGTAAATGCGCCGACCTAATACACGGGCCTTTAACAGGCCGGAACTTCGGTCGGGCTAGATTATCGTCATTTTTATATGGGCCGTTAATGGGCCCGATATGACGTTGGGCCACATATGGCCCATGGTTTACGTCCGGCTTTAACAAGCCAAAAATTACAACAGGCCGAAAGTGGCCCAAAGCTATAGTGGGCCTCTAACAGGCCGAATGTCAGACATGGCCGAATATGACCCAAATCCTTCATGGTCGTTTATGGGCCGAAAGTTTTGATGGCCTGTAAATGGGCCCAAATGAAGCCGGACCTTTAACAGGCCGGAAATACACCGGGCCGTAATTCGGCCCAATTACTTAGCGGACTGTTAACGGGCCAGAAGTGACCATGGGCCGCGTTGATGACAAGTTTAGGACAGGCCGTTGACGGGCCGATTTGACACAGAATGTTGGGCCTTTAGATGGGCCGGCCCATTATGGCCTGCAGAATCTTGTGGGCCTTTAGCTGGGCCGGCCCATTGTGGTCCGCAAAATCTTGTGGGCCTTTAGCTGGGCCGGCCCATTATGGTCTGCAAAATCGTGTGGGCCTTTAGCTGGGCCGGCCCATTATGGTCCGCTAAATTTTGTGGGCCTTTAGCTGGGCCGGCCCATTATGGTCCACTAAATCTTATGGGCCTTCGGTTGGGCCGGCCCATTTAAACTTTGTGGGCCACTTTTGGGCCGGTCCATGTGTCAACATATCATAGGCCCATCTCGACCGTTGGATGAGTGACACCTGTGCCAACGCGGAGCTGACGCGTGGATCCGTCAGCCAATGAGAATTTTACACGTGGAAAATCGGCACTGGTCGTGGCTGTTAACGGGTTATCGGATCCAAAATTCGACCCGATAGCTTAACGGCGTTCCGTTACGGTGGATGCCACGTGTCGATCACCCTTGACGAAAGCACTTCTGTGACGCGCGATTTATCGTCATGGAAGTGGACACTTCCGTGATGATAATTTTGGCAATGTCATGGAACACTTCTACGACAGCACATGTATGACTATCTTGATTCTGTCATAAATTTGTCATGGATGTACATGCATGACAGAAAACGCGACCTACTGTGACAAACACGTATCATCACGGAAGTGTATTTTTTTTGTAGTGCAAAACCAACATATGGCCATACAACGGATCTTGCTTGCAGCAATAAGAAGGAAACTGTAACATGTAGCTTACCAAATGGCGAGATGGTGTTGTTCAATGGATTTTCCTGTCCACGCTTCTCCTAATAATGGTATTCTCAACAATATAAGGCCGAAGCTTCTTTTCCATAGCTGGCCCTATCGGCAAATAAAAGGAGATCTTGCTTGAAGCTTCTCTTCCTTCAGCCGGCTCCTTCAGTTGGCCCTGTAAAAAATGTAAAGACCAAAGTAGGTACATCTGACAAAATCAACAGAGGAAACGATGGATCAGGACCACAACACACAAAAATACCTGAAGATCGGAGTTCTCTTCCACAGCGTCGATGGATGGCGGAGCTAGGCGCCGGATTGGGTCGGGTCGGGTGGAGTGGGAGAGAGGGGAAAGGTGGAGAATGGCGAGGCGGAAATAGGGCGACTACTCCGCTGGTAGTCCATATCTTGGCAAGCTTGTTCGCCCGACGCCGGAGCGTAGCACACGGCGAGGTTCGCCGCTGGCGCTGGAAACCCTAGTCTGTTCGCTTTTCTTTCTGTTCCAAATTGGGGGAACACATCGAGCTAGGTGATTGGGGACGTTACACTTATTCTGTACTTCCATGAGGGTGGTGTTTGTAAATATTGAAGGGTGGAGCTTTCCGGTTGCATCATGTGCCTACATTCTGTATCAAATGGCTGTGACGAGGAGGGTGCATCCGGAGCACTCAATCCATTGGAGTATACGATATTTTCCCTAGCATCCACTAAAACACTAGAACGAGCCATGATGCGCCATCATCATCGTCTCTCTCTCTCTCTCTTCATAGTCGGACAAACTTGGTTTTAGTAGACAGTGGGGAAGCCGTCGTGCTAAGGCCCCAAAGGACCAGTGGACCAGAACAACAATCGTTGTTGTTGAATAGAACTAGAAAATAGAAGATCGAAATGATCCAACCTGTAAACACATTAAAGCAGACGACAAATATATGATTCAAGTAGATCCACCAAAAACAAACACCGACCGAATCATGCGAGATCCGTAAGAGACACACCCCCACCAGCCCTCGACGACGCTGGACGCACCGCTGGGACAGGAGCTAGGTGGGGAGAACATTATTCCGTTTTCAAGGAGTCGTCGCAGCCATTCCTTTCTGAGCAGGACACATACCTTAAACAAACTCTACAAAAAATCTAAAAACGAAGTGGGAGCTCTATCGCCGGCAAAGGCTGGGACCCATTGTGCCTCCATGGCCCTAAGGCCACAGAAGAAGAGGTAGATCGGCGGCGATGGCGATGGGAGGCGAGAAACCCCTAGTCGTCTTGGAGGCTCTCGCGTGGATGGGTCGAGAAGGTAGCAAATGGGAGGCAAGGAAATCATATTCCTCACTCTGTTGTGTGCTAGTTAGCATGCGCCCTTTTGGAAAAGTACTTTGTATTACTCAAATAGCAGGGTCACATTCCTCGTAACAATGATTTGCGACCACATTTGGTCCAATTCCTAGCCAAAAGACAATGTGTTTCTGACATCTACCAAAATTCATCAACAGGTGGTTTGCACAATTTTGATATCGATGCACATGAGTAATACAAATATTCCGTTCCCCCAGCATCAATGTTATTTCATCCACCATGAAGGTGTATGGAGGGCCAACCAAACTCCCCCTTGCTGGGGGGGGGGGGCAAGGCACCCCCTAGTCCGCCAACCCACCCCCTTGGCACATATAAAAGGAGGGGCAGAGTGCACCAAGGAGGGCACCCAACCAGCCATGGTCACTCCCTCTCCCTGGTCGTCGCCCCTCCTCTAGTTGGCCTTCGTCCCCTCTTTCTTCTTTAAATCGCATCTAGTGCAACTGCTAGTACTTCATCTCGTAGACTCTCTCTACTCTTGGTGTGTTGGTCCACATTTTGCCGCGGGGTTACTGATGTGTTATGCATGTTTACCTTGGAGACGTCAAACACTTCGGAGTTCAACCGAATGAACCTTCACGAGGAGAAGTACAACCTAGCTACGAGAGTTGGAGGACTTTATCGGCACCATCAACTTCTCCATGGCACTAACGTGATCATTGATACGTCTCAAATGTATCTATGATTTTTATTGTTTAATGTTATACTTTTATCACTTTGGCATAATTTTTGGCACCAATTTATATTATTTTTCTAGACTAACCTATTAATTCAGTGCCCAACGCCAGTTGATGTTTTCAGGCTTTTTAGGAAAATCAATTTTATCGAACAAAAAAATCTAGAAAACATCAATGAAAGATTTACATACGAAAGGAACTGGCAGCAACCGATATAGGCCCGGGGGCTACCTGTGCCCCTACACGCCCAAGTGACACATGGGCCCCTGGTGCTAAGATTTATATCCTCTTGGTCCATATGTCTTTATATGCCTCTAAAAAGCCTCGGGATTTTATCGTCCAATTTTTTCCGCCGCAACACAATAGTTGGGTTCAACCGTGCAAGTAAGCTACCATAGTGACAAAAAGTGAAAAAGGCTTGTATTTGTGTTTTTAACACTAAGGATAAAACAAATGGTTCCGTAGTTGTCCTTTGAACATAGGGTGAAGACAATAAACCATCTACTTCATGCCACCATACTCATTGCAATACTGTATTTTTAACTTAGTACTTTAGGATGCATGTTGGACATCGGTCTTGGGGGGAGTATTAGCTATAGATGCAGTCGGATAACAGACTATAGATTTACGGATGTGATGCTCATATGTTAATTATACCATGAATAGTCATACTCATAAAAACAGTAATTTAATCGCTGGCCAACAGTGATTTGTTTACCACACCATGTTTTCTTTTGAAGAGAGGCCTCTAGTGAACCTATGGACCCTCGTCCATTTTCTTCCATAAAGCTTTGAACCTTAATCAATGTTCCTTTTCGCTTTTCTTGTTTATGTCCATCAACTCTTTTCACACTTGTGTGTAATTCCTTTTGTAACTAGCAAAGCTAGTGGTATTTACAATATTACTAGACCTGCTGGGGGCACAAGGAAGTTTTGTTTTGTGTGTGTGTGCAGGTATTGATCATTGGTTGTGCCACTTAGCTTCTATTGGTTCCATAAACCTTGAGGTCACTTAAGCGAAATTGTTTCTTGCTACAAACCCTTGCACTTGGAGGCCCAACCACTTCCTACTAGAGAGGAAGCAATCATCGAGGGTATAATCTCATTGCTTGCACCTCAATAGTGATCTTGGTTTGGTTCATGTGCTAGTTTTTTGTTTTGTTTTGCATAGCACGTTGGCCAATGCTACTTGCGAACTGCGTTGGGATTTCCACGAAGAGGAGAGGATGATGCAGTACAGTAGAGATAGGTATTTCCCTAAGTTAAAAACCAAGGTTATCAATCGAGTAGGAGAACCAAGCAAAACCTCGTTACCAAGACCTGCACACAAACAACAAATCCTTGCAACCCAACGCGAACAAGGGGTTGTCAATCCCTCGACGGTTACGAGCAAGATTAAATTGTATGGTGATAGATAGATAGATAGATAGATAGATTGATTGATTGAACAAAAATACAAAATACAATAAATAAAGAAAGAATGTAGCAAGGTATTTTTGGTTTTAATATATGATAAAAGATAGACCCGGGGCCATAGTTTTCACTAGAGGCTTCTCTCTTGAAAATAAAATACGATGGGTAAACAAATTACTGTTGGGCAATTGATAGAAAAGCAAATAATTATGATGATATCCAAGGCAATGATCATATATAGGCATCACGTCCGAGACAAGTAGACCGACTCCTATCTGCATATACTACTATTACTCAACACATCGACCACTATCCAGCATGCATCTAGAGTATTAAGTTCATAAAGAGCGGAGTAACGCCTTAAGCAAGATGACATGATGTAGACAAGATAAACTCACCTATGAGTAAACCTCATCTTTTTATCCTTAATAGCAAAGATACAATATGTTTCATGTGGTGACCCACAAGTATAGGGGATCAATCGTAGTCCTTTCGATAAGTAAGAGTGTCGGACCCAACGAGGAGCAGAAGGAAATGACAAGTGGTTTTTAGCAAGGTAATCTCTGCAAGCACTGAAATTGCCGGTAACGAGTAGTTTGATAGCAAGATAGTTTGTAACGAGCAAGTAACGGTAACGGTAAATAAAGTGCAGCAAGGTAGCCCAATCCTTTTGTGTCAAAGGACATGCCAAAATGGTCTCTTATGATAAGCAAAGCGTTCTTGAGGGTACACGGGAATTACATCTAGTCACTTTCATCATGTTGGTTTGATTCATGTTCGTCACTTTGATAATTTGATATGTGGGTGAACCGGTGCTTAGGTGTTGTTCTTACTTGAACAAACCTCCTACTTATGATTAACCCCCTCGCAAGCATCCGCAACTACGAGAAAAGTATTAAGATAAAATCTAACGATAGCATTAAACTTTTGGATCCAAATCAGTCCCTTACAAAGTAGCGCATAAACTAGGGATTAAGCTTCTGTCACTCTAGCAACCCATCATCTAATAACTACTCCACAATGCATTCCCTTAGGCCCTAATAAGGTGAAGTGCCATGTATTCGACGTTCACATGACACCACTAAGGGAATCACAACATACATATCATCAAAATATCGAACACATATCAAGTTCATATGATTACTTGCAAGAAGATTTCTCCCGTGACCTCGTGAACAAAAGTAACTACTCACAAATGATAATCATGCTAAAGATCAGAGGGGTATCAAATAGCATAATGGATCTGAACATATAACCTTCCACCAAATAAACCATATAGTAATCAACTACAAGATGTAATTAACACTACTAGTCACCCACAAGTACCAATCTAAGGTTCCGGTACAAAGATTGAACAGAAGAGATGAACTAGGGTTTGAGAGGAGATGGTGTTGTTGAACATGTTGATGGATATTGCCCTCCCAAAGATGGGAGAGTTGTTGGTGATGATGATGACGATGATTTCTCCCTCCGGGAGGGAAGTTCCCCCGGCAGAATCGCTCCGCCGAAGGGCAAAAGTGCTCCTGCCCAGGTTTCGCCTCGAGACGGCGGCGCTTCATCCCGAAAGTCCTCTCCTGATTTTTTCTAGGTCAAAATGACCTATATACCAGAAGATGGGCACCGAAGGTGGGCCGAGGAGGGCATAACCCACCAGGGTGCGCCTGGGGGCCCTGGCGCACTTATTTGCTCCAATAATTCTTAAATATTCCGTAAAAAATCTCCGTGAAGTTTCAGCTCATTTGGAGATGTGCAGAATAGGTAACTCTGACGTAGCTTTTTCAGGTCCAGAATTCCAGCTGCCGGTATTCTCCCTCCTTGTGTAAACCTTGCATATTATGAGAGAAAAGGCATTAGAAGTACTCCATAAAGCATTATTATGCATAAAAACATTATAAATAACAGTAGGAAAACATGATGCAAAATGGACATATCAACTCCCCCAAGCTTAGACCTCGCTTGTCCTCAAGCGAAAACCAAAATCGAAAAACATGTCCACATGCTTAGAGAGAGAGAGAGAAAGAGAGAGGTGTCAATAAAAACAAAATACAGACATAGAAGAATCATGTATATTATTATAACAGCAACAAACTTTATTATAGAACTTTTAATATGAAATTTTATGAAATATCATAAAACTTCATCACATAACTTTTATCATATAAATTCTCATGAGCAAGTAACAATTCATCACAACATTGAAGTATAAAGCGTAAACTCTATTGAAAACCAACGAACTATGTTCTCAGTCAACTTTGCAACTACAATTCATCATCTTTTCAGGAAGGGTCACGTATTGGAGCCTTTTAGCAAGTCCACATACTCAACCATCATATAGTCTTCCATGATTGCTAACACTCACCGCATAAACATGAGCAAAGAGTTTCAATCGGACACATAGAAAGATAGGGGCTTATAGTTTTGCCTCCCAACGTATTCACCTCAAGGGTGATGTCAACAATAATAACTCATGCCCACCCATATCCAACTGGATATATGTGCCTAGATCTTTCCTCACCACATGGTGCTTACAAAAAGGGAAAATAAAATGGAATAGAGAGAAATACTTTGACTCTTGCATAAAAGTAAATACATAAAAGTAAAAGATAGGCCCTTCATAGTGGGAAGCAGAGGTTTCCATGCACTTTTTGGTTGTATGCTCGATCTCTTAGTGCAAAACAATGTCACGTTATATTGCCCCTTATGAGAGCAACCTTTATTATGCAGTCTGTCGCTTTTATTATTTTGCCATCACAAGTTTGTACAACGCTCAATTTTCTCTTACACTAAATGATCTAACACATTTAGAAGCAATTTTTATTGCCTTATTGCATCGATGACAACTTACTTGAAGGATCTTACTCAGTCCATAGGTAGGTATGGTGGACTCTCAAAACAAGATTTGGGTTTAAGGGTTTTGGATGCACAAGTAGTATCTCTACTTAGTGTGGAATTTTTGGCTACCAAAGATATTGAGCAAGCACCACATGTTAAAGGACCTATGACAATATAACTTCTATGTGAATATGAACAAGCATAAATCATTACGTTGTCTTCCTTGTCCAACGTCAACAATTTTGGCATATAATATTTTGATGGGGGCTCACAATCATAAAAGATGTCCAAGATAGTGTATTTGCATGTGAATCTTCTCTTCCCTTATTAATTCTTTCATGAATTGCATCATTGACCAATGCTATGTTTGTCAATCTCCAATAGATTTTACTACTTATACTTTTCCTTATGTGATGTTATTTCTTACCATAAGATTAGAATATGATCTTTTTCATTTATTTCCTTTCTTTTTATTGGAACATGAAAGTAAAGAAACAAAACTCAAACTCCTCTTTATTATATATCTCGCACACGATTACATCGAAAGATCACTAAGCAAGCACTCGAAAAGAAAGGATCAAACTAAACTTTTATTCAACTAAATCAAAAGATAACTAAGGATTGAACTGAAATAGATAAAGGCAAAGATAGTGGTGGTGATACGATACCGGGACACCTCCCCCAAGCTTGGCACAAGCCAAGGGGAGTGTCCATACGATGAACTCAAGTCTCCTTTGGTGATGAAGATGGTGGTGGTGGTGATGAGGCAGTAGGCTTATCCTTTTTCTCCCGCTTGCATCGGAGAGTAAAATTATCTATCATCAACTCCTCGTTCTCCATCTCAAGCTTTATTATTCTCTTGCATAATGCCTCCTTGCTTTCCTGCTTGAAACGAGGATGGACTGGTACATCTTCATCTTCCTCATTGGTGAACAATATATAGGGATAAGTATCCTTGAAGATATTTTTATCCAATGGCTGATAAGAAACTGGGCAATCCTCTTCCGAATCTTGAGATGACATATTTTCCGATTTGCCAGAAAAACATCAAGAAAGAAGAACATAAGATTTCTCCGTGATACGGTGGTCAATACGTTCGGGGGGTATATAAATATTTTTTTATCTTGAGAAACAAGCAAACGAGAGAAAATGGAGTCCGGAAGGTTCCCGAGGTGGGCACAAGCGCGCCCTGGTGTCTTGTGCCCTCCTCGGGTGCCTTCCTGGTTGTTTCTTATTTTCCTAATTTTTAATATATTCCAAAACTGACATAAAATATTTCTGTGGATTTTTTGGAGTCCGTTTACTTACTGTATCACGTACCTCCTCTTTTTCGGTTATTCTGGAGCGTTCCGAAATGCATCTTTTATGTGTTCTCCGGTGTCATTGTTTGAATAATATTACTTTTGAAAGATCGTGTATGTCGCCTAGAGGGGGGGGTGAATAGGCGATTTAAAATAATTACGGTTTATGCTTGAACAAATGCGGAAGAAACCTAGCGGTTAATTTGTCAAGCACAAAACCTACAACAACTTGGCTCACCTATGTGCACCAACAACTTACACTAAGCAAGATAAACAACTATGTGATAGCAAGATATATGACAAGAACAATATGGCTATCACAAAGTAAAGTGCATAAGTAAAGGGCTCGGGTAAGAGATAACCGAGGCACGCGGAGACGACGATGTATCCCGAAGTTCACACCCTTGCGGATGCTAATCTCCGTTTGGAGCGGTGTGGAGGCACAATTCTCCACAAGAAGCCACTAGGGCCACCGTAATCTCCTCACGCCCTCGCACAATGCAAGATGCCGTGATTCCACTAAGGGACACTTGAGGGCGGTCACCGAACCCGTACAAATGGCAACCCTTGCGGGCGGTCACCGAACCCGTACACTTTGGCAACCCTTGGGGGTGATCACCGGTACCCGTCAAATTGCTCGGGGCGGTCTCCACAACCTAATTGGAGACCCCGACGCTTGCCCAGAGCTTTACACCACAATGATTGAGCTCCGAACACCACCAACCATCTGAGGCGCCCAAGCACCCAAGAGGAACAAGCTCAAGGGCACCAAGCACCCAAGAGTAATAAGCTTCTCAACTTGTAACTTCCACGTATCACCGTGGAGAACTCAAACCGATGCACCAAATGCAATGGCAAGGGCACACGGAGTGCCCAAGTCCTTCTCTCCCAAATCCCACCAAAGCAACTAATGCTAGGGAGGAAAATGAGAGGAAGAACAAGAAGGAGAACACCAAGAACTCCAAGATCTAGATCCAAGGGGTTCCCCTCACATAGAGGAGAAAGTGATTGGTGGAAATGTGGATCTAGATCTCCTCTCTCTTTTCCCCCCAAAACTAGCAAGAATCCATGGAGGGAGTGAGAGATAGCAAGCTCGAAGAAGGTCAACAATGGGGGAAGAACACGAACTTAAAGGATAAGGTTCATTGGGGAAGAAGACCCCCTTTTATAGGTGGGAAAAAATCCAACCGTTATGCTCACAGCCCGCACAGAGCGGTACTGCCGCTCGACCTCACGGTACTACCGCTAGGTGTAGCGGTACTACCTCAAATGGTAGCGGTACTACTGCTTGCGAGCGGTACTAAAAAATACATCCGTGCCTACCACCGCTGGACTTGTGACGAGTTTTTGGTCCGGAGCGGAAGTAGCCACGGAAGTAGCCGCGGTAGTACTGCTCCAAGCGGTAGTACCGCTCCCAAGAGCGGTAGTAAAAAATTACATCCCCTCCAAGCGGTAGTACCGCTCCCACGACTTTTACAAGGACACCAAAACTGACACAACTTCTGCAAACGGACTCCGAATTCAATGAAACCAAGTTTGTTGGAAAGATAGCAACAAGGGCTAACACAATCTTGATAGAAATAACAATAAGAAGCAAATTATAAAAGGTCCATAAGAAAATGGTGAGAACCCTTCTTCGAATAAGACCAGTAAAACCTCCAACACCGAAAACGCAATAGAAGAAGCATGTGAACTCCGTTTTCGATGAACTCGAGCTTGTCAAGAAGATGACCATAAGCTCCAAATCTCACAAAGAGAACCAAACAAGAACCAAGAAAGATGATGCAAGGATGCAATGGTTTGAGCTCTCTACGAATGATACGATCAAGCTACTCATCGAGAGCCCCCTTGATAGTACGGCAATCGATCCTATAACCCGGTCTCCCAACTACCACCATGAGACCGGTAAAATAGAAGACCTATCAAGGGAAAACCTTTGCCTTGCACGAAGTCCACTTGAGCTATATGATGACGATCTTGACTCCCTCAAGTTGGACCACCTTTCTTGATTGTGTTGGCTCGATGAAGACTAGATGATTTCTCCCCCATAGTCCACTATGGGTGAGCCACTCTTCGGCACATCTTCACAAGTCCATTGTCACCAGAATGGACGGCAAGCTTCAAGCACTTGATCTCTTCGTGATGCATCACTTGAACTTGCACACCGCAACCTAACCCCACAAAGAACTCTCACGAAGACCACGGGTTAGTACACAAAGCGTAATTGGCAATGCTTACCATACCATGGGATCACTTGATCCCTCTCGGTACATCTTCTACGCTTTGTGTGTTGATCAAATTGATTCACTCTTTGACTTAGTCTTGATCAACCTCTCACAAGACCAATCTTTAGGTAATTCCTTGAATAGCACCTTGGTCGACACAAACTCTCCTTGAAACCAACACATGTACTCCAAGAAAAGCCTATGGACAAAACCTTCAAATATAACTCAAGGCAACCATTAGTTAATGGAGATTGTCATCAATTACCAAAACCAAACATGGGGGCACCGCATGTTCTTTCAATCTCCTCCATTTTGGTAATTGATGACAATCACTTTCAAGAGAGTTTATATAAGGAATTATGCATCACCATGCAATGCAACAACCAATGATGCATGAGTAAGAGATGCAAATGCTTAGGAACAAAACAAAAGCAATGCAAAACTCTGAAAACTTCTCCACAAAACTCTCTGAAACTTCTCCCCCATTGGCATCGATTGCCAAAATGGGCGAAAAGCTTAGAAGGCCAATATAGAGAGTGTTCCTCCATAAATTGCGTATTTCTCAACAAGAGAGTGCAATGTCATACACGTATCCAAAGGTAAATACTTGGAGGAAGACAAACTATATTGAGGCACAAAGATTGCTAAAGAATGATATGCCACAAAGACATAACAAAGAGAGACACAAGCAATCAAGCAATCAAAAGATACCAATTGAAGCAAGTAATCAACATATACCAATTGAACCAACTAGACCAATGATCCTACGTGCCACATGAATAAAGAAATTATGATATGAGCAAAGGAGTGTTCTAGAGAAACTAGAGAAGCTCCCCATGATTTGTGCACAATTTAGTTTTGTAATTGGATACAACGAGCACAAAATAGGATCGTCATTCCCCCAAGATCAATAGAACCTCACGACAAGTGCAAGAGAGCAATGGAGTGTTCTAAAGACACTAGTGAAGCTCCCCATGATTTGTGCGCTCCTTAGAATATTTGCATTATGATACCAAGTGCACAAAAATAGGATCATCACTCCCCGAAAATCAATAGAAACTCACAACAAGTGCAAGTGGACAAGTAGGAAACAAAGCCTAGCACTTGGAACAAACAAAAGGTTGAGCAACATGTAAAAGAGGCAACATAAGAATAGGCTCAACCAAAACCGATGTGTGTGAGTCATGGCAAAGCACTTGAGAAGACTAATATACGGATGAGCATTAAGCATCAACATAGTCTTGGATACTGGAGATACAAGGTGCATGACATGTCCTCCCCACACACACACCAAGCAAAAGGGTTCACAAGCACACTAAAAATGCACGATGAATAACCAACACTTGTGACAACCCATGGTGAAGAAAGAAAATGATAGCTTTGTCAAGAGGAGGGATTCCAATCGAAATGGCAAAAGCCGCATCAAGACAAGCAAGAGAAAAACAATATCTTCACCACAACAGAGTGCATCAAGATGCAACGATATACAATCCGCACTCAAGGTAAGTCCTTTCACATAACCACCAAGGAAAGGTGGACGTGAAAGAATAAGGATATCAACTACAGATGTAACTCCTCTCAAGTGTATAAGATTCTAGGTGGATGAAAATCATGATGATATCAATCCACAAAGAAGGATATACACATGAAATAGTTACAAAAAGGAAAGAACAAGATATCCACAAGGAAGTCATAAATATACCAATAAGAAATTTGCTTGAGAGCATAGCACATGGCTAGATATGGTCTTATTGTATATAAATGAATTCCAACCACACGAACATCAAGACATCGCAACTACCAACAAGAGTTCATTGTTGGGATGCTTTGAGAAAGGAAACAGGTATCACAAGATGGAATGAATATCATGCCAAGATGCAACCTACACAAGGTTGAATGCAAGAAAAGAATGCATGAATAGATACTTGTTACCGAGATACCATTGGAAGGATGTAGAAGAAACCAATTGAGGTAGTATATATTAGTTCATTGAGCATCCTAGCTTGACTCCAATAAGCACATGGTGACACCACCTTCCTTGTGAGTGAGCCGAGCATCCAATGCATCTCCAATTGTTCCTAGACTAACAACACAAACAAAATGGTACCCAAACTCATTGGGACCAAAGAGTTAGAGAACCAACAATACATAGGAAAAACACCACATAACTATGTGCATATAGATATGAAAATGAATTTCATGCACATCTCATCCAATTTGAGACTTGGTGGAGTTTCCCCTATATATTGGGTCAAAGAAAGAAAGCATGCCAAAGAAACTAAATGAAGTTAATATGCATGCTCAAGACTTTCAAGAACCGATACCAATTGACAAAGAAATGCCAAGTGAAGAAAAGATACCAAATGAATAAATCATCACTCGGAGGATATCCATAACAGATACATCGAGGAATGAGATATTCATTGATACACACTAAATAAAAGATATCAAACTCCCAAAAGAGAGGATGGTTCCAAACAAACCAAGCTCTCTACAAAGTTTCATGATGGCACAAAGTACCAAAAAGAAAACGGCTTACCTACCACCAACACACACTTGATAAGGATCACAAGATGAGTGTTTTATAGAAAATAGGATAGCTCCCCCAAGACAAGTGCATTATAGAGAATTTGCATTTGAATACAAAATGCACAAGGTGGGATCACCACTTTCACTATATCTAGAAAACACTAAACAAGATCAAGAAATTAACAAGATCCACAACTGGTATGGAAGACAAAGGGAGTTGATACATTCCTTGGCAAGAGATAAGGCAATAAGAAGCAAATGCCAACGTGAAGATGATCAATAATTTCTACACACATAAGTGAGTACCAATTGTCAAAAGGCAAGAAGTATTTGGAAATAATTCCAATTGGTAGATAGCAAGGATATCCAACATCATCTTCACACCAGACACAAGCAAATTGCAACTTGTAGAGCTAATGCTACCTCTTGAGCACTGCGTTGGTTTTCCCTTGAAGAGGAAAGGGTGATGCAGTAAAGTAGCGTAAGTATTTCCCTCAGTTTTTGAGAACCAAGGTATCAATCCAGTAGGAGACCATGCCTGAGTCCCACGCACCTACACAAATAAATAAGAACCTCGCAACCAACGCGATAAAGGGGTTGTCAATCCCTTCACGGTCACTTACGAGAGTGAGATCTGATAGAGATGATAAGATAATATTTTTGGTCTTTTTATGATGAAGAGTAAATAAAGATGCAAAGTAAAATAAACGGCACCAGAAATAGCTAAGTGTTGGAAGATTAATATGATGGGAAATAGACCCGGGGGCCATAGGTTTCACTAGTGGCTTCTCTCAAGAGCATAAATATTACGGTGGGTAAACAAATTACGGTCGAGCAATTGATAGAATTGAGCATAGTTATGAGAATATCTAGGTATGATCATGTATATAGGCATCATGTCCGTGACAAGTAGACCGAAACGATTCTGCATCTACTACTATTACTCCACACATCGACCGCTATCCAGCATGCATCTAGAGTATTAAGTTCATAAGAACAGAGTAATGATTTAAGTAAGATGACATGATGTAGAGGGATAAACTCATGCAATATGATATAAACCCCATCTTTTTATCCTCGATGGCAACAATACAATACGTGCCTTGCTGCCCCTGCTGTTAGTGGGAAAGGACACCGCAAGATTGAACCCAAAGCTAAGCACTTCTCCCATTGCAAGAAAGATCAATCTAGTAGGCCAAACCAAACTGATAATTCAAAGAGACTTGCAAAGATAACCAATCATACATAAAAGAATTCAGAGGAGATTCAAATATTGTTCATAGATAATCTTGATCATAAACCCACAATTCATCGGATCTCGACAAACACACCGCAAAAGAAGATTACATCAAATAGATCTCCAAGAAGATCGAGGAGAACTTTGTATTGAGGTCCAAAGAGAGAGAAGAAGCCATCTAGCTAATAACTATGGACCCGAAGGTCTGAGGTAAACTACTCACACATCATCGGAGAGGCTATGGTGTTGATGTAGAAGCCCTCCATGATCAATGCCCCCTCCGGCGGAGCGCCGGAAAAGGCCCCAAGATGGGATCTCACGGGTACAGAAGGTTGCGGCGGTGGAAATAGGGTTTTGGCTCCGTATATGATGTTTCCAGGGTATATGGGTATATATAGGAGGAAGAAGTACGTCGGTGGAGCAACGAGGGGCCCACGAGGGTGGAGGGCGCGCCCAGGGGGGTAGGCGCGCCCCCTGCCTCGTGCCTTCCTCGTTGATTGCTTTACGTAGACTCCAAGTCCTCTGGATCACGTTTGTTCCGGAAATCACGTTCCCGAATGTTTCATTCCGTTTGGACTCCGTTTGATATCCTTTTCCTTCGAAACACTGAAATAGGCAAAAAAAACAGCAATTTGGGCTGGGCCTCCGGTTAATAGGTTAGTCCCAAAAATAATATAAAAGTATATAATGAAGCCCATTAAACATCCAAAACAGAATATAATATAGCATGGAACAATCAAAAATTATAGATACGTTGGAGACGTATCAAGCATCCCCAAGCTTAATTCCTGCTCGTCCCCGAGTAGGTAAATGATAAAAACAGAATTTTTGATGTGGAATGCTACTTAGCATAATTTTCAATGTAATTCTCTTGTTTGTGGTATGAATATTCAGATCCGAAAAGATTCAAGATAAAAGTTTAATATTGACATAAAAATAATAATACTTCAAGCATACTAACTAAGCAATTATTTCTTCTCAAAATAACATGGCCAAAGAAAGTTATACCTACAAAATCATATAGTCTGGCTATGCTCTATCTTCACCACACAAAATATTTAAATCATGCACAACCCCGATGACAAGCCAAGCAATTGTTTCATACTTTTGGTGTTCCCAAACTTTTTCAATCTTCACGCAATACATGAGCGGGAGTCTTGGACATAGCACTATATGTGGAATAGAATGGTGGTTGTGGAGAAGACAAAAAAGGAGAAGATAGTCTCACATCAACTAGGCGTATCAACGGGCTATGGAGATGCCCATCAATAGATATCAATGTGAGTGAGTAGGGATTGCCATGCAACGGATGCACTAGAGCTATAAGTATATGAAATCTCAACAAAAGAAACTAAGTGGGTGTGCATCCAACTCGATTGCTCATGAAGACCTAGGGCATTTTGAGGAAGCCCATCATTTGAATATACAAGCCAAGTTCTATAATGAAAAATTCCCACTAGTATATGAAAGTGATATCATAGGAGACTCTCTATCATGAAGATCATGGTGCTACTTTGAAGCACAAGTGTGGAAAAAGGATAGTAGCATTGTCCCTTCTCTCTTTTTCTCTTTTTTGGGGCTTCTCTTTTTTTATGGCCTTTCTTTCTTTCTTTTTTCGCCCGAAGTCTCATCCCGATTTGTGGGGGAATCATAGTCTCCATCATCCTTTCCTCACCTGGGACAATGCTCTAATAATGATGATCATCACACTTTTATTTACTTACAACTCAATACTTAGAACAAATTATGACTCTATGTGAATGCCTCCGGCGGTGTACCGGGATATGCAACGAATCAAGAGTGACATGTATGAAAGAATCATGAACGGTGGCTTTGCCACAAATACGATGTCAACTACATGATCATGCAAATTAATATGACAATGATGGAGCGTGTCATAGTAAACGAAACGGTGGTAAGTTGCATGGCAATATATCTCGGAATGGCTATGGAAATGCCATGATAGGTAGGTACGGTGGCTGTTTTGAGGAAGGTATATGGTGGGTGTATGATACCGGCGAAAAGTGCGTGGTATTAGAGAGGCTAGCAATGGTGGAAGGATCAGAGTGCGTATAATCCATGGACTGAACATTAGTCATAAAGAACTCATATACTTGTTGCAAAAATCTACAAGTTATCAAAGAAAAGTATTATGGGCATGCTCCTAGGGGGATAGATTGGTAGGAAAAGACCATGGCTCGTCCCTGACCGCCACTCATAAGGAAGACAATCAATAAATAAATCAGGCTCCGACTTCATCACATAACGGTTCACCATACGTGCATGCTACGGGAATCACAAACTTGAACACAAGTATTTCTCAAATTCATAACCACTCAACTAACATGACTCTAATATCACCATCTTCATATCTCAAAACAATTATGAAGCATCAAACTTCTCATAGTATTCAACACACTCATAAGATTTTTTTACTAATCTTGGATGCCTATCATATTAGGACTAATTGTTATGATTAAAGCAAATTACCATGCTGTTTTGTAGGACTCTCAAAATAATATAAGTGAAGCATGAGAGAAAAAAAGTTTCTATAAAACAAATCCACCACCGTGCTCTAAAAGATATAAGTGAAGCACTAGAGCAAAAACTATATAGCTCAAAAGATATAAGTGAAGCACATAGAGTATTCTAATAAATTCTGAATCATGTGTGTATCTCTCAAAAGGTGTGTACAGCAAGGATGATTGTGGCAAACTAAAAAGCAAATACTCAAATCATACAAGACGCTCCAAGCAAAACACATATCATGTGGTGAATAAAAATATAGCTCCAAGTAAAGTTATCGATGGACGAAGACCAAAGAGGGGATGCCTTCCGGGGCATCCCCAAGCTTTGGCTTTTTGGTGTCCTTAGATTATCTTGGGGTGCCATGGGCATCCCCAAGCTTAGGCTCTTGTCACTCCTTGTTCCATAATCCATCAAATCTTTACCCAAAACTTGAAAACTTCACAACACAAAACTCAACAGAAAATCTCATGAGCTCCGTTAGCGAAAGAAAACAAAACACCACTTCAGGGTACTGTATTGAACTCATTCTTTATTTATATTTGTGTTAAACCTAATGTATTCCAACTTCTCTATGGTTTATAAACTCTTTTACTAGCCATAGATTCATCAAAATAAGCAAACAACACACGAAAAACAGAATCTGTCAAAAACAGAAGAGTCTGTAGTAATCTGTAACTAACGCAAACTTCTGGAACCCAAACAATTCAACCAAAATAGGACGACCTATACAATTTGTTTATTGATCTAATACAATACGAATCAATATTTTATCACGTTCTGGTGATTTTAAACAATTGTTTTCGTGAACAGAAAGTTTCTGGAATTTTCAGCAAGATCAAATAACTATCATCCAAGAAGATCCTATAGGTTTAACTTGGCACAAACACTAATTAAAACATAAAAACAAATCTAACCAGAGGCTAGATCAAATATTATTCCTAAACAGAAGCAAAAAGCAAAAAACTAAAATAAAATTGGGTTGCCTCCCAACAAGCGCAATCGTTTAACGCCCTTAGCTAGGCATAAAAGCAAAGATAGATCTAAGTATTGCCATCTTTGGTGGGCAATCCATAAGTAGCTCTCATAATAGATTCATATGGTAATTTTATTTTCTTTCTAGGAAAGTGTCCCATACCTTTCCTTAATGGAAATTGGAATCTAATATTCCCTTCCTTCACATCAATAATTGCACCAATCGTTCTAAGGAAAGGTCTACCAAGAATAATAGGACATGAAGGATTGCAATCTATGTCAAGTACAACGAAATCTACGGGCACATAGTTCCTATTTGCAACAATAAGAACATCATTAATTCTTCCCATAGGTTTCTTAATAGTGGAATCCGCAAGGTGCAAGTTTAAAGAACAATCATCAAATTCACGGAATCCTAGCAAATCACACAAGGTTTTTGGAATCGTGGAAACACTAGCACCAAAATCACACAAAGCATATCATTCATGATCTATAATTTTAATTTTAATAGTAGGTTCCAATCATCATAAAGTTTTCTAGGGATAGAAACTTCCAACTCAAGTTTTTCTTCATAAGATTGCATCAAAGCATCGACGATATGTTTGGTAAAAGCTTTATTTTGACTATAAGCATGAGGAGAATTTAGCACGGATTGCAACAAGGAAATACAATCTATCAAAGAGAAATTATCATAATTAAATTCCTTGAAATCCAAAATAGTGGGTTCATTAATATCTAAAGTTTTGACCTCTTCAATCCCACTTTTACCAATTTTTGCATCAAGATCTAAAAACTCCGAATTTTTGGGATGCCTTCTAGGTAAAGGTGACTCATCTCCAGTCCCATCATTATCAAGATTCATATTGCAAAACAAAGATTTAATAGGAGACACATCAATATCTTTTAGATCTTCATCTTTATTTTCACAAAAAAAAATCCGGCTTAGCGGCCATCTTATTAACTAAGGTGGCCTGCTTATCCGAAACTTCAGCTATTAATTTTTCGAGATGAGCAATCTGAGATTTCAAACCATAAAATTCTTTAGAAATATTTTATTCATATAACCCATAAAGCTTTTTTGTTCCTTAAGCTCGTTCCTAAAGAAATTATTATGCTCAAATTGTAAAGTCATAAAACTCCTAACGTTGCTTTTGATCTCTTCTAACCTTTTAAGGTGAAGATCACCAAATCTAGGTAGAGCCATCGTGACAAGCAAGCAATCCAACACACAAGCAAACAAGAAACAACCAAAAAAGAGGCGAACGGAAAAGAGAGGGCGAATAAAACGGCAAGGGTGAAGTGGGGGAGAGGAAAACGAGAGGCAAATGGCAAATAATGTAATGCGAGGGGTAAGAGTTTGTGATGGGTACTTGGTATGTCATGACTTGTGCGTAGACTCCTCGGGAACGGCGCCAGAAATCCTTCTTGCTACCTCTTGAGCACTGTGTTGGTTTTCCCTTGAAGAGGAAAGGGTGATGCAGTAAAGTAGCGTAAGTATTTCCCTCAGTTTTTGAGAACCAAGGTATGAATCCAGTAGGAGACCACGCTCGAGTCCCACGCACCTACACAAACAAATAAGAACCTCACAACCAACGCGATAAAGGGGTTGTCAATCCCTTCACGGTCACTTACGAGAGTGAGATCTGATAGAGATGATAAGATAATATTTTTGGTATTTTTATGATAAAGAGTAAATAAAGATGCAAAGTAAAATAAACGGCGCTAGAAATAGCGAAGTGTTGGAAGATTAATATGATGGAAAATAGACCTGGGGGCCATAGGTTTCACTAGTGGCTTCTTTCAAGAGCATAAATATTACGGTGGGTAAACAAATTACTGTCGAGCAATTGATAGAATTGAGCATAGTTATGTTATTATTGTTGGGACTAACCTATTGACCCAGAGCCCAGTGCCAGTTCCTGTTTTTTCCCTTGTTTCAGTGTTTCGAAGAAAAGGAATATAAAACGGAGTCGAAACGGAATGAAACCTTCTGGAGATGTTATTTTTGGAAGGAAAGCAACCTGATAGACTTGGAGTGCACGTCAGGAAAGAAACGAGGGAGCCACGACGTAGGGGGGCGCGCGCACCCTCTACCCTCGTGGGCCCCTCGTGGCTCCCCTGACGTATTTCTTCCGCCTATATATACCAATATACCCTAAAAACTTGGGGGAACAGAATATATCGGGAGTTCCGCCGCCGCAAGCCTCTGTAGCCACCAAAAACCAATCGGGACCCTGTTCCGGCACCCTGCCGGAGGGGGAGTCCCTCACCGGTGGCCATCTTCATCATCCCGGCGCTCTCCATGACGAGGAGGGAGTAGTTCACCCTCGGGGCTGAGGGTATGTACCAGTAGCTATGTGTTTGATCTCTCTCTCTCTCTCTCTCTCTCTCTCTCGTGTTCTTGATTCGGCACGATCTTGATGTATCGCGAGCTTTGCTATTATAATTGGATCTTATGTTTCTTCTCCCCCTCTACTCTCTTGTAATGGATAGAGTTTTCCCTTTGAAGTTATCTTTTCGGATTGAGTCTTTAATGATTTGAGAACACTTGATGTATGTCTTGCCGTGCGTATCTGTGGTGACAATGGGATATCACCTGATTCACTTGATGTATGTTTTGGTGATCAACTTGCGGGTTCCGCCCATGAACCTATGCATAGGGGTTGGCACACGTTTTCGTCTTGATTCTCCGGTAGAAACTTTGGGGCACTCTTTGAGGTTCTAGGTGTTGGTTGAATAGATGAATCTGAGATTGTGTGATGCATATCGTATAATCATACCCACGGATACTTGAGGTGACATTGGAGTATCTAGGTGACATTAGGGTTTTGGTTGATTTGTGTCTTAAGGTGTTATTCTAGTACGAACTCTAGGGCTGTTTGTGACACTTATAGGAATAGCCCAACGGATTGATTGGAAAGAATAACTTTGAGGTGGTTTCGTACCCTACCATAATCTCTTCGTTTGTTCTTCGCTATTAGTGACTTTGGAGTGACTCTTTGTTGCATGTTGAGGGATAGTTATATGATCCAATTATGTTATTATTGTTGAGAGAACTTGCACTAGTGAAAGTATGAACCCCAGGCCTTGTTTCCTAGCATTGCAATACCGTTTACGCTCACTTTTATCATTAGTTACCTTGCTGTTTTTATATTTTCAGATTACAAAAACCTATATCCACCATCCATATTGCACTTGTATCACCATCTCTTCGCCGAACTAGTGCACCTATACAATTTACCATTGTATTGGGTGTGTTGGGGACACAAGAGACTCTTTGCTATTTGGTTGCAGGGTTGCTTGAGAGAGACCATCTTCATCCTACGCCTCCCACAGATTGATAAACCTTAGGTCATCCGCTTGAGGGAAATTTGCTACTGTCCTACAAACCTTTGCACTTGGAGGCCCAACAACGTCTACAAGAAGAAGGTTGCGTAGTAGACATCAAGCTCTTTTCTGGCGCCGTTGCCGGGGAGGTGAGTGCTTGAAGGTATATCTTTAGATCTTGCATTCGAATCTTTTTGTTTCTTGTCTTATCACTAGTTTAGTTTATAAAAGAAAAATACAAAAAAATGGAATTGAGTTTGTCTCATATGCTTCACCTTTTTAATATCTTTCTTGAGTATGATGGAAAGGAAAATTGTGCCAAAGTGTTAGAAGAAGAATGCATTAAAATGTTTGGCACTAAATCTTTGAATGATGAGCATGATTGCAATGTTGTTAGTATGAATTCCTTGAATATCCATGGTACTAACGATGATTGCACTAGTCATGATGAAAATGTCTCCTATAAACATGTCAATTTTTGTGGAGTGCATTGGGTTTGCGAGTACACACCAAATAGGGAAGATAGATATTGCAAGAGGCATAAGCATTTAGAAACTAAATGGTTGCAAGAAAGGCTAGATGTTTGTGCTGAAAATTTAAATTTTCTTAGCCGTACTTGTGAACTTTGCAATGAACATGATCATTTCAGTACCCAATGCAAATTGTTTCATGATCGTATCATGTCCAAAAATTGTGATGACTTGATTTCCCTTGCACATCATAATGAACTTAGTTTGCTCTTGGGTTATGAAGAAATGAAACGTATAACTAAGGATATTCCAGAATTTTCCCTTGATAGAGTTCTTCATTTTGATCTAGAAGAAATTTATATGTATTGTGCGGTGAATTGGATTGAAAATCCTTATATTGCCAATTGCATAAAGAAAAGAAAACAAATAGAAGATGAAGAGAATGCTAACGAAGGGGAAGATACTTCCCAATATTCTCCTATTATTTCTTATGATGAATCAGGTAACGAGGAGGAGCCTTCTATTCAACCAATCTCATTAATAAGGAGCTCCAAAAAGAGGATTGAACCCACACATGGGGAGAAGAAGAAGAAAAGAAAAAGTAGGAGAGGTAAAAATATATCTCTCCCAAATAATGTTGCCCCTATTATTGTTGTGCCTCATGAAAATGAAGATGATGCACTTGATGATGATCTCGTTATGCCTATTGCTTGTTGTGATGATTATGATTTGGAAGATAATGATACTTCTTACGATCTTGGACATATTTTTGGCACTTGCTTGGAATATGACAATTGCTATACTATTGGTGCTATCCATACTATTAATAATGAGAGTGATTATGCTTATGATATGAAAAGGCCCAAGCTTGGGGATGCTATGTTTGATGAAGATGATGTTTTTGAGAATATATTTGCTGAAATTAATGTTTGTCCCAAGCTTGGGGATGCTATGTTTAATGAAGATGATATTTTAGCCTCCCAAGTTTTGATATGCAAAGTTGTTATGATGATAGCATGCCTTCTACCTATGATGATTATATTGATGAAAGTGGGTTTGGAAGAGTGTCAACTTTAGGAAGTAATGATCCCACTATTTTGGAGGATGTTGAATCTTATAATATTTTTGAAAGTGGATTGGAGAGGTCACACTACTAGGAAAAGGCCTACTAGTGGCGCACCAGTTTTGCATACTAATGGCGCACTACTGGTGCGCCACTAGTACCACGCCACTAGTAATTAATACTAATGGCGCACCACTGGTGCGCCATTAGTATACCAGATACTAATGGCGCACCCGACAGTGCGCCATTAGTATAGGCCACGGGGCGCCATTAGTATTTTTGAATTTTGAAGGCGGGAAAATAGTAGTGGCGCAGCGTCTAACCCCCACCGTGCACCATTGCTATTTTTGAATTTTGAATTTGGATCTGGATCGCTATTTTTTGCCCATTTTTTGCTCGTTTTTTTGCTCATTTTTTTGCACGATATTTTTCAAAAAAAATCTCGTTTTTGTATCTTGTACGTTCTTTTGCCGTGTTCTTTTGCCGGAGAGGAGTTCGCCGGAGAGGAGGGCCGAGGTCACCGGAGAGGAGGAGGAGGTCGCCAGAGAGGAGGAAGGAGAAACCGTGAGGGGAGGGGAGGAGAGGAGGGAGGAGGAGCTCACCGGAGAGGAGGGAGGAGGAGATCACCGGAGAGGAGGGAGGAGAAACCGTGAGGGGAGGGGAGGAGAGGAGGGAGGAGGAGGTCGCCGGAGAGGAGGAGGAGGAGGTCGCCAGAGAGGAGGAGGGTAGTATGGTGGAGGAGAGAAGGGGAGATGGAGTGGAGGAGAGGAGGAGATGGAGTGGAGGAGAGGTGGAGTGGAGGAGAAGAATGAAGAGGTAAGGAGGAGAGGACCACGCCCAGCCATATATACGGCATAGTAATGGCGCACCATGGGCAGGTGCGCCATTACTAACATTTTTCTTTTATTTTTTTGATATATTTTGAATTTTGAAGGCGGGAAGATAGTAATGGCGCACCATGGGCAGGTGCGCCATTAGTAAGTTTGAATTTTTTTGCCTCTCCGGATCTTAAAAGCCCCGTATCTTTTTTCTGTTAGGTTTTTGAGGATTTTGAAAATGTTTAACGGGGTTCCCCCAGTTAAATTCGGATGTAACTTTTCGAGTAGATGATTTTTCATATAAAAAACTTTTTCATCTGAGTTCGTATGCAAAAGTTATGCCCATTTTACAAATTCTCGAGAGATTTTGCAAAAAAGTCAAAAATTCATGTTTGTAAATTTTGCTAACAACTAGACCACATATCACATGGGAATCTTATTTTCTTTTATTTTTTTGACATTTCTATCATTTTCTTTTTTTTGAAACAGAAAAGGCGGTCCACGGGGGGGGGGGGGGGGGTGCATTCGGGGGAATGTGCCAAATTACTAATGGCGCACCGTGGGAGTGGTGCGCCATTACTAGTTCAACTAGTAATGGCGCACCACACCCACGGTGCGCCATTAGTAGTTTAAAAAATAAAATAAAAAAATTTGAATTTTTTTGAAACATAATTACTAATGGCGCACCGTGGGAGTGGTGCACCATTATTAGTTTAACTAGTAATGGCGCACTATCCCCTGGTGCGCCATTACTAGTTTTAAAAAAATAAAAAAATATTTTTTTTACTAATGGCGCACCGTGGATGTGGTGCGCCATTAGTATTTGCACACTAATGGCGCACCAACACATGGTGCGCCATTACTATTTAGTAATGGCGCACCACATGCACAGTGCGCCATTAGTGTCCATATTGGCTATAGCTGTTTTTGTAGTAGTGTCATGACTTTATTTAGTGATGTATCCACTATTTCGGAAGAGGTTTCAATTGATTATGATGAGAACAAAGTTGCTACTTATGATGATTATTGTGATGAAACTTATGCTATAAAGAATAGTGATGATTATATTTAAAAAACTTGCCATGATTATGAGTACCCTTTCTCTGAACATTACTCTTTTAATGTGGAAACAATTTATAGTATTCAAGTCTCTTATGATACTCCCACTATTCCGAATGAGAAGAATTTTGCTTATGTGGAGAGTAATAAAATTTCTATGCTTGTAGATCATGAAAAGAATGCTTTAGGTGCTGGTTATATTGTTGAATTCATTCATGATGCTACTGGAAGTTATTATGAGGGAGGAATGTATGCTTGTAGGAATTGCAATAATATCAAGTTTCCACTCTATGTGCTTAAAGTTTTGAAGTTATGCTTGTTTTGCCTTCCTATGCTAGTTGATTATTGTTCCCATAAGTTGTTTGCTCACAAAATCCCTATGCATAAGAAGTGGGCTAGACTTAAATGTTCTAGTCATATTCTTCATGATGCTCTCTTTATGTTTCAATTCTTATGTTTTATGTGAGCATCATTGAAATCATCATGCCTAGCTAGGGGCGTTAAACGATAGCGCTTGTTGGGAGGCAACCCAACTTTATTTTAGTTTCTTGCTTTTTGGTCCTGTATAGGAATAAATAATCCATCTAGCTTCTGGTTAGATGTGGTTTTGTGTTTTAATTAGTGTTTGTGCCAAGTAGAACCTTTGGGAAGACTTGGGTGAAGTCTTTATGATCATGCTGTAAAAAATAGAAACTTTAGCGCTCACGAGATTAGCTTCAACTTTATTTAGTTGATTCTTTTTGCATATGATTACCAGACAAATTCCTCAGGTCCACCAATTTATTTTAGAATTTGTGGAGTTCCAGAAGTTTGCGTTTGATACAGATTACTACAGACTGTTCTGTTTTTGACAGATTCTGTTTTCTATGTGTTGTTTGCTTATTTTGATGACTCTATGGCTAGTAAAATAGTTTATAAACCATAGAGAAGTTGGAATACAGTAGGTTTAACACCAATATAAATAAATAATGAGTTCATTACAGTACATTGAAGTGGTGTTTTGTTTTCTTTCGCTAACGGAGCTCACGAGATTTTCTGTTAAGTTTTGTGTTGTGAAGTTTTCAAGTTTTGGGTAAAGATTCGATGGACTATGGAATAAGGAGTGGAAAGAGACTAAGCTTGGGGATTCCCAAGGCGCCCCAAAGGTAATATTCAAGGACAAACAAGAGCCTAAGCTTGGGGATGCCCCGGAAGGCATCCCCTCTTTCGTCTACTTCCATCGGTAACTTTACTTGGAGCTATATTTTTATTCACCACATGATATGTGTTTTGCTTGGAGCGTCATGTCATTTTCTTTAGCTTTGCTTGCTGTTTGAATAAAATACCAAGATCTGAAATTATTAAATGAGACAGAGTCTTCACATAGCTACATAATTATTTAACTACTCATTGATCTTCACTTATATCTTTTTGGAGTAGTTCGTCATTTACTCGTGTGCTTCACTTATATCCTATGAGTAAATGGTTGAGTAATTTGAATGTCATAAATCTGAAATTATATATGTTTCATATGCCTTTCCCATGGGGAGTAATGCCTTCACATATAAGAAGTAGAGGTGGTAAATTTATTGAAGGTTAGCAAACATTGTATTGGTCACTTGAACAATTCATGAAAGAATATTGAAGGAAGAGAGATTTCACATATAATACTATCTTGGACATCTTCTATGATTGTGAGCCCCATTAATTATTTTCAAACCTGAGCAAATTTGTTGAAGTTGGACAAGGAAGACAACATAATGAGTTATGCTTGGGTATTTTTGTATAGAAGTTATATTGTTATGGATCCTCTAACATGTGGTGCTTGCTATTTAGAATCCTTTGCTAGCCAAAATATCTGTACTAAGCGGGAATACTGCTTGTGCATCCAAATTCCTTGAACCAAGTTTCTTCCATGAGTGTCCACCATATCTACCTATATGCGGTATTTACCTGCCGTTCCAAGTAAATTTGCATGTGCCAAACTCTAAACCTTCAACTAATAATCTGTTTTGTATGCCCGAATCGCTCATGTAGCGACTACGGGTTAGCAGTATCTTCCATGCTAGGTGGGTTATTCTCACGATGAGTGGACTCCGCTCATCATTCACGAGAAAATGGCTGGTAACCGGGATGCCCAGTCCCATGATCAAAAAGATCAAAATCAAATCAAAAATAATTGCAAACAAAACTCCCCCAGGTTTGATGTTAGTTGGAGGCACCCGTTGTTTCGGGCAAGCCATGGATTGATGATTGTTGGTGGAGGGGGAGTAAAAATCTTTACCTTTCTGTTTGGGAACCGCCTATAATGTATGTAGTATGGAAGATATTGGGAACTCTTGGTCGTTATGTTGACAATGAAAGCATACATCTCAAAATTATTTTCATCTCTGTTTTTGCTCCGAGCTCTGGCACCTCTGCAAATCCCTGCTTCCCTCTGCGAAGGGCCTATCTTTTACTTTTATGCAAGAGTCAGTAGTATTCCTTCTCATTCCAACCTACTCTTTAGATTGGCAAGCATCATATGATGGAAAGATCTAAGCATATATGGCCATTCAAATATATTTGTGCATGAATTATTACTGTTGACATTACCCTTGAGGTAAAGGGTTGGGAGGCGAAACATTAAGCCCCTATCTTTCTCTGTGTTCGCTGAATACTATTTGTTCTAAAAATATGCTTTGAGTGGTAGCAATCATCGAAGACTAAATGATATTTGAGTATGTGGAGTTTGCTAAATCAAAGCTCTGACATAGACTCTTCCTGAAAATAAGATGAATTGTATTTGTTTGATGACTAATAACACTGTTTGTTAGTTTTCAAGAAAGTTTATGATCTATACTTTAACATGTGAATAGTTTGTTACTTGATCATGCAAAGTTCTATGAGTTGAGCTACTGTTATGACATATAATGATGCTAGAAAAGGTGATTGAAATTATCATTGATCAAACTTATGCACCTGCTAGCATTCACACTTCATAAATTCTTTCTTTTATCATTTACCTACTCGAGGACGAGCAGGAATTAAGCTTGGGGATGCTCATACGTCTCCAACGTATCTATAATTTATGAAGTATTCATGCTATTATATTATCCATCTTGGATGTTTTATGGGCTTTACTATGCACTTTTATATTATTTTTGGGACTAACCTATTGACCCAGAGCCCAGTGCCAATTCCTGTTTTTTCCCTTGTTTCAGTGTTTCAAAGAAAAGGAATATCAAACGGAGTCGAAACGGAATGAAACCTTCTGGAGAAGTTATTTTTGGAAGGAAAGCAACCTGATAGACTTGGAGTGCACGTCAGGAAAGAAACGAGGGAGCCACGAGGTAGGGGGCGCGCCCTCCACCCTCGTGGGCCCCTCGTGGCTCCCCTGGCGTATATCTTCCGCCTATATATACCAATATACCCTAAAAACTTGGGGGAACGGAATAAATCGGGAGTTCCGCCGCCGCAAGCCTCTGTAGCCACCAAAAACCAATCGGGATCCTGTTCCGGCACCCTGCCGGAGGGGGAATCCCTCACCGGTGGCCATCTTCATCATCCTGGCGCTCTCCATGATGAGGAGGGAGTAGTTCACCCTCGGGGCTGAGGGTATGTACCAGTAGCTATGTGTTTGATCTCTCTCTCTCTCGTGTTCTTGATTCGGCACGATCTTGATGTATCGCGAGCTTTGCTATTATAGTTGGATCTTATGTTTCTTCTCCGCCTCTACTCTCTTGTAATGGATTGAGTTTTCTCTTTGAAGTTATCTTATCGGATTGAGTCTTTAATGATTTGAGAACACTTGATGTATGTCTTGCCGTGCGTATCTGTGGTGACAATGGGATATCACGTGATTCACTTGATGTATGTTTTGGTGATCAACTTGCGGGTTCCGCCCATGAACCTATGCATAGGGGTTGGCACACGTTTTCGTCTTGATTCTCCGGTAGAAACTTTGGGGCACTCTTTGAGGTTCTATGTGTTGGTTGAATAGATGAATCTGAGATTTTGTGATGCATATCGTATAATCATACCCACGGATACTTGAGGTGACATTGGAGTATCTAGGTGACATTAGGGTTTTGGTTGATTTGTGTCTTAAGGTGTTATTCTAGTATGAACTCTAGGGTTGTTTGTGACACTTATAGGAATAGCCCAACGGATTGATTGGAAAGAATAACTTTGAGGTGGTTTCGTACCCTACCATAATCTCTTTGTTTGTTCTCCGCTATTAGTGACTTTGGAGTGACTCTTTGTTGCATGTTGAGGGATAGTTATATGATCCAATTATGTTATTATTGTTGAGAGAACTTGCACTAGTGAAAGTATGAACCCTAGGCCTTGTTTCCTAGCATTGCAATACCGTTTACGCTCACTTTTATCATTAGTTACCTTGCTGTTTTTATATTTTCAGATTACAAA
Organism: Triticum aestivum; assembly: GCF_018294505.1. Lineage (NCBI taxonomy): Eukaryota > Viridiplantae > Streptophyta > Magnoliopsida > Poales > Poaceae > Triticum > Triticum aestivum. Next base: position 269,400,605 of record NC_057802.1, on the reverse strand, counting down.
AACCTATATCCACCATCCATATGGCACTTGTATCACCATCTCTTCGCCGAACTAGTGCACCTATACAATTTACCATTGTATTGGGTGTGTTGGGGACACAAGAGTCTCTTTGCTATTTGGTTGCAGGGTTGCTTGAGAGAGACCATCTTCATCCTACGCCTCCCACGGATTCATAAACCTTAGGTTATCCACTTGAGGGAAATTTGCTACTGTCCTACAAACCTCTGCACTTGGAGGCCCAACAACGTCTACAAGAAGAAGGTTGCATACTAGACACAATGGGTACTTGGTATGTCTTGACTTGTGCATAGACTCCTCGGCAACGGCGCCAGAAATCCTTCTTGCTACCTCTTGAGCACTGCGTTGGTTTTCCCTTGAAGAGGAAAGGGTGATGCAGTAAAGTAGCGTATGTATTTCCCTCAGTTTTTGAGAACCAAGGTATCTATCCAGTAGGAGACCACGCTCGAGTCCCACGCACCTACACAAACAAATAAGAACCTCACAACCAATGCGATAAAGGGGTTGTCAATCCCTTCACGGTCACTTACGAGAGTGAGATATGATAGAGATGATAAGATAATATTTTTGGTATTTTTATGATCAAGAGTAAATAAAGATGCAAAGTAAAATAAACGGCACCAGAAATAGCTAAGTGTTGGAAGATTAATATGATGGAAAATAGACCTTGGGGCCATAGGTTTCACTAGAGGCTTCTCTCAAGAGCATAAATATTACGGTGGGTAAACAAATTACTGTCGAGCAATTGACAGAATTGATCATGGTTATGAGAATATCTAGGTAGGATCATGTATCTAGGCATCACGTCCGTGACAAGTAGACCGAAATGATTCTGCATCTACTACTATTACTCCACACATCGACCGCTATCCAGCATGCATCTAGAGTGTTAAGTTCATAAGAACAGAGTAATGCTTTAAGTAAGATGACATGATGTAGAGGGATAAACTCATGCAATATGATATAAACCCCATCTTTTTATCCTTGATGGCAACAATACAATACGTGCCTTGCTGCCCCTGGTGTCAGTGGGAAAGGACACCGCAAGATTGTAACATCCCAAATTTTCAATTTGGAATATTATACATTAGATCATCATTGCATAGCATATTTTATTGCATTTTGGCAAAATCCTAGAAAATCCTAAGCAACTCAAGGACCCTCGGAGAGAGTTGGGGAATTTTTCGCGGTTTTCATATTTGATTTTTATCAAATAATGAAACGAGGATTTTGGTTTTAATTATTTTTCCCTCCGAAAAATATTTCGTATTAAAATAAATGAGAGGAGAAAATATGACTTCTCCAAAATAATTGAAATATTGGAGGAAAAATATTAAAATCAAATATTTGATTTTATTTGCAATTTTAATTGCATTAGAAAAAAATTCACGTTTTCAAAACTGCATTTTCGGGCCAAGAAAATGTTCATCTTGTTCTAATAATTTTAATTAGACAGTGAAAATTTGTTTTGGCATTTTTGGATTTTTATTTATTTTTCTACGATTTTTTCTTAGGTTCGGCGAAATTATTTAAAAAAAATCCCAAGCACGCCGACTGGGCCGAAGCCCAGCCGACGACCCAGCCCACCGCTCTAGCCGTCTCCCTCCCGGAGACCTAGCTCCCGCCGCCGCCCGAGTCCCGGTCGGGGACGACGCCGCCGCCTTACCCCTTCCCCACGGCATCCCCCCTCCTTATATACTTCCCCGACCCCGCCGCCCTCACCTCATCCCGACCCCGCCCCGCACCCGATGCGGCCCGGAGGAGCCGCGCCGGAGCCGCCTATCGCCACCGCCTCGGGAAGCCTCGACGCCGTCGCCCGCCGCCCCTCGCTGCCGCCCGTCGCCTCCCCGAGCCCCGCCGCACCCGAAGACCCCGCCGGAGCCCCGTCCCGCTCGCCGGAATACCTCGCCGGAGGTATAGCCGAGCCGCCGACCGAACCGCCCGTTTTTATTAAAAACAGCTCGGTTTATTTTTTATCGAAACCCTAGGTTTATTTTTTTAGTTCGGTTTATTTTTTTGGTTTAATTAATTAGTGAACGTTCACCGATCTGTTCGTTTTAACGAACGTGTTCGTCGGTTAGTCGCTGTTAACGAACGTCCGTTCGTTTAACTGTTCGTCAGTTTTCTTTTTCGTCGGTTTTTCCACGATTATTCCAGATCGCGATTTTTGATCAGATTTTCGTTCTGTTTTATCTTTTCGCTCGTTTATCGGAATCAGGCGATTCAAGCGCCTAGAGTTTCGTCTCGAAATTCTCTTTCCATTTAACCAACTCAAACAAGTTTTTGCTACTGTAAAATTTGACTTAGATCCAGATTAGTACACGAAGCTTGTTTCTTTCGCCGTTTGACTTTCGTTGCTTCGTTTGATTTGATTCTTTTTGAAAACCGGAGTTCTTAAGTTGAACTTTCTGGTTAGATCTTTCATTTGATTTGTACCTGTGCATTTGATGAGTGCTTATTGTATGCTTGTTTGTTTGCGATAGAGTACCCGGAGTGCGCCGCTTGCTACTTCGAATCTCTAGGTTTCACGGATCATCAGCAAGGCAAGTAACACTTTGATCATACCTCTTTTACTACCCAGTTTTATTGCATTAGACCAATCCTCAAACAATTGCATGATTAGGATCTAATTAAATTGTGGGTATTGGGAAGTAGTTGAGGTAGTACCTATTACCTGTTTTGTTATCAAACCTTGGGAGTTACTTCTACGTTTGCTCATATTGCTATGCTATGCTAGTAGACGTGGATTGGGTTTGAGTGTTACCATGACAGATGTGAGATTGTTAATTAATGGTCAACCTTAAGGTGGCAACTAAAACTCACATCTGGGTGGATTGAGGTACCTGGGTATTCCAGGATTGCCTATTTTTTCTTTTGGACCACCACCCAGGTTCAAAGGGATCATGAGATTATTCATGCTAGAAACTTCCGTGTGCAGCCACAAGCTATTATGGGCTCTAGCATAGTTGAGTAGGTTACATGATCTCTTGAAGAGGTGGGCTAGCAGATGTAGGGGAAAGTAGGTGTAACTGTCCACCCAGAGTAAAGAGTTATTGTTTCTAAAAGACTGTGTCTTGGTCATCCGTTTCTCAAACATCATGTAGTGCGAGAATCAAGCGGAGGCGATCGAGTCTTGTGGGGAAAAGTGCGCAAACCTCTGCAGAGTGTACAAACTAATCATGGTTAGCCATGTCCCCGGTTATGGACATCTTGAGTATCTAGTACTTGGATTATCATGTGAATCTCATCATGTTACTTTAATTAATTTTGTTGGGTTAATGATGATACTTAATTGGGATTGAGATGCTGTCAACCATTCTCAATGTTTAACAACCACCATGATAGTTAAATAAAATTTATTCCTTTGCAGTAGGGAAAAATTTGTTTTTCACAAAACTGTAACCATAGAGCCTTCTACCAGCCATATATGCATGTAGTATAGCATTATTATATTCATTACTCTCTATGTGTTACATTGCCAGCATATTCCATGTGCTGACCCTTTTTCGGGCTGCAACGTTTCATGTTGCAGACTTTTCAGACGACGAGTAAGGTGCCTTAGGTCGTGGTCTTATACTCAGTGATGCCGTTGGAGTTGATGGACTCACTTACCTTCCAAGTCTTCCGCTGTCATCGTATTTAGATGGCCTTAAGCCATATTTATCATACTTATTTCTCTCTTGAGATACTCGTTGTAATAAGTGTGTGATTGCTAATCTGTTATAAATCCTCCATTTGTACTGTGTGTGTCAGCATTACTGATCCAGGGATGACACTGGTGCACAGCAGCACAGACTGTTTGAGGTCTGGTCGCTACAAAGGTGGTATCAGAGCTCTCATGATTGAAGGGAAGCAACAGCAGATTGAAAACCGTAAGAGGAAGTATGGACAAGGGAAGTACAATTCTGGAGCTCAGCAGAAGCCACGTTTTACCCCAAAATCGGGAGGACAGTTTCAGCATACCCATGGAGGAGGTAGTTCGCACAACCATAATGGCCCCAAGAATGGTAATGGGAATGGAGGAAGCAACGGCCAGAACCGTACCAACCCTTCAACCCCAGCTAAGAGAGACCTGAGCCAAGTCACTTGTTTTAAGTGCCAGAAGACTGGACATTATGCCATTGAATGTCCTGAAGCCCAGAATGGAAATGGCAATGGAAGCTCTGGGAAGAAGCCGAACCCTTTTAACAAAGGACAAGTGAACCACATTTACGTGGAGGAGGTTGAAGCACAGCCTGATGCAGTAATAGGTAAGTTTTTGGTTAAGTCATTTACTGCACTCGTTCTTTTTGATACTGGCGCATCGCATTCATACATATCAAGGGGATTTGTGGATAAGTATAAACTGCCCACCAAGGTTCTTAAAACACCTATGTTAGTAAGTTCACCAGGAGCAGAGTATATGGCAAGCCAAGGATGTTTTCAGATGCCATTGGCCCTAGGTAGGCATGTTTTCCCCTCAGACTTGATAATCTTGGAGTCGCAAGGTTTGGATGTAATTTTGGGTATGGATTGGCTATCGATGTATGGGGGAAACATCGATTGCGCCAGTAAGACGATTTCGCTTACCACCCCAGAAGGAAGAAGGATTAAGTATGTATCCCGGCATGTGCCGAAGAGGACTCAAGTGAATTCCTTATCAGGAGTTGTACAGGAGGAAGTACCAGTGGTGAAGGATTACCCTGATGTATTTCCAGAAGAGTTGCCAGGCATGCCACCGGATAGAGACATAGAGTTTTTGATTGAACTTTTGCCAGGCACAGGGCCGATATCTAAGAGACTGTGCAGGATGCCCGCTAAGGATTTGGAAGAAATTAAGAAGCAGATTAAGGAGTTACTGGATAAAGGCTATATTCGCCCAAGTTCTTCACCTTGGGGATCACCCGTACTTCTAGTGGAGAAGAAAGATGGATCGTTGAGGATGGTTGTTGATTATCGAGGATTGAATGAAGTGACCATCAAAAATAAGTACCCACTGCCGATGATCAATGATTTGTTTGACCGATTACAAGGAGCTAAGGTATTTTCCAAGATCGATCTACGATCAGGATACCATCAGTTAAAGATTCGAGAGCAGGATATACCTAAGACGGCTTTTACCACCAGGTATGGGCTATATGAGTATACCGTTATGTCATTTGGTCTGACTAACGCACCTGCCTATTTCATGAACCTGATGAACAAAGTGTTTATGGAGTTTTTGGATAAGTTCGTCGTAGTGTTCATTGATGATATTTTGGTCTACTCAAAGAATGAAGAGGAGCATAAGGAACATTTGCGTTTGGTACTTGAGAAGCTCAGAGAACATCAGTTATACGCCAAGTTCAGCAAATGTGAGTTTTGGTTGAAGGAAGTTGGATTCCTCGGACATGTTATATCCGGAGAAGGAATAGCAGTAGACCCCACCAAAGTCGACACTGTGACAAACTGGGAATCACTCGCATCAGTTGGAGAGATCCGGAGTTTTCTTGGACTTGCAGGATACTACCGGAGGTTCATTGAGAACTTCTCGAGGATTGCTAAGCCCATGACAGAGCTGTTAAAGAAGGACACCAAATTCAATTGGACTAAGGAACGCGAAGCTAGTTTCCATGAGTTGAAAAAACGTTTGGTTACATCACCAGTGTTGATTCTGCCAGATCAACGCAAGGATTATGAAGTATATTGCGACGCTTCACATCGAGGACTTGGAGCAGTGCTAATGCAGGAGGGAAGAGTTGTTTCATATGCTTCACAACAACTTAAACCCCATGAGAAGAATTATGCCACCCATGATTTGGAGTTAGCAGCCGTAGTGCATGCATTGAAGACATGGAGACATTTTCTCATCGGAAACCACTGTGAGGTGTACACGGATCACAAGAGTTTGAAGTACATTTTCACGCAGAAGGAGTTGAATCTCAGGCAAAGGAGATGGTTGGAGCTCATTAAGGATTATGATATGAGATTGCATTATCACCCCGGGAAGGCTAACGTAGTAGCAGATGCGTTGAGCCGCAAGAGCCATGTCAACACACTCGTGGCCGGAGAGTTACCGAAATTATTAGCCAAGGATCTTCGCGAGCTATGTTTGGAGATAGTTCCAAGAGGCTATTTAGCAACGTTGGAGATTCAGTCTACCTTGATGGAAAAGATCAGGGAAGCTCAGAAGATAGACAAGGAGATTGACGAGATAAAGGAAAGGATGAGCAAAGGAAAAGCCAAGGGATTTCGTGAGGATGAGCACGATACCTTATGGTTTGAGGATTGCGTTTATGTGCCCAATGATCCGAAGATCAGGAAGTTGATCTTGCAAGAGGCCCATGATTCACCGTATTCGATTCACCAAGGAAATACCAAGATGTATTTGGATTTGAAGGATATTTTCTGGTGGACCGGAATGAAGAAAGATATTGCAGAGTATGTAGCAGTTTGCAATGTATGTCAGAGAGTGAAGGCAGAGCATCAGAAGCCAGCAGGATTGCTACAACCATTGCCGATACCCGAATGGAAATGGGATAAACTAGGCATGGATTTTATCACGGGATTGCCCAGGACTCGTTCAGGCTATGACTCGATATGGGTTGTAGTCGATCATTTGACGAAAGTAGCTCATTTCATCCCAGTGAAGACCACTTACACCAGTGCTAAGTTGGCAAAGATATACATGACCAGGATCGTATGTCTGCATGGAGTTCCGAGGACCATTGTATCAGATAGAGGAAGCCAGTTTACTTCAAGGTTTTGGAATCAGTTACATGAAACCTTGGGTACCAGGCTAGAGTTTAGTACAGCCTTTCATCCACACACACACGGACAGACCGAGAGAGTCAATCAGATTTTGGAAGATATGCCGAGAGCTTGTGCGCTAGATTATGGATCTAGTTGGGATGAAAATTTGCCGTATGCAGAGTTTTCTTACAACAACAGTTACCAATCCAGTTTGAAGATGGCCCCTTTCGAAGCTTTATACAGAAGGAGGTGTAGAACACCATTGTTGTGGAACGAAGTTGGAGACCGCCAGTTGTTTGGACCAGATTTGATTAAAGAGTCTGAACAGAAAGTGAAGTTGATTCGCGATAGGCTCAAGGTAGCCCAGTCCAGGCAGAAGAGTTATGCGGATTCTAAACGCAAGGAGACAGTTCACGAAGTCGGAGACACAGTTTACCTATGAGTATCACCACTTCGAGGAGTTAAGCGCTTTGGAGTTAAAGGAAAGTTAGCGCCACATTTTGTAGGACCATACAAAATTTTGGAGCGTATGGGAGAAGTTGCTTACAAACTGGAATTGCCTGAAGGATTGTCAGGAGTTCATGATGTATTTCACGTTTCCCAGTTGAAGAAGTGCCACACAGGGATGGCTGAGATACCACTGAGAGATACAGTGCCGTTGGAAGCGATTCAGTTGGAAAGTGACTTGACCTATGAGGAGAAACCAGTCAAGATTCTCGAGTATGCCAGCCGAGTCACCCGCAGCAAGGTTATCAAGTTTTGCAAAGTTCAGTGGAGTCACCACACTGAAGATGAAGCCACCTGGGAGCGAGAGGAAGATCTACGGAAGAACCACTCTCACCTATTTTCTAGCCAACCCGAATCTCGAGGGCGAGATTCATCTTAAGGGGGTTAGGTTTGTAACATCCCAAATTTTCAATTTGGAATGTTATACATTAGATCATCATTGCATAGCATATTTTATTGCATTTTGGCAAAATCCTCGAAAAATCCTAAGCAACTCAAGGACCCTCGGAGAGAGTTGGGGAATTTGTCGCGGTTTTCATATTTGATTTTTATCAAATAATGAAACGAGGATTTTGGTTTTCATTATTTTTCCCTCCGAAAAATATTTCATATTAAAATAAATGAGAGGAGAAAATATGACTTCTCCAAAATAATTGAAATATTGGAGGAAAAATATTAAAATCAAATATTTGATTTTATTTGCAATTTTAATTGCATTAGAAAAAAATTCACGTTTTCAAAACTGCATTTTCGAGCCAAGAAAATGTTCATCTCGTTCTAATCATTTTCATTAGATGGTGAAAATTTTTTTTGGCATTTTTGGATTTTTATTTATTTTTCTATGATTTTTCTTAGGTTCGGCGAAATTATTTTAAAAAAAATCCCGAGCACGCCGACTGGGCCGAAGCCCAGTCGACGGCCCAGCCCACTGCCCGAGCCGTCTCCCTCCCGGAGACCTAGCCCCCGCCGCCGCCCGAGTCCCGGTCGGGGACGACGCCGCCGCCGCCTTACCCCTTCCCCAAGGCACCCCCCTCCTTATATACTTCCCCGACCCCGCCGCCCTCACCTCATCCCGACCCCGCCCCGCACCCGACGCCGCCCGAAGGAGCCGCGCCGGAGCCGCCTATCGCCGCCGCCGCCCGTCGCCTCCCCGGGGCCCGCCGCACCCGAAGACCCCGCCGGAGCCCCGTCCCGCTCGCCGCGGGTATAGCCGAGCCGCCGACCGAACCGCCCTTTTTTTTAAAAACCGCTCGGTTTATTTTTTTTGAAACCCTAGGTTTATTTTTTTAGTTCGGTTTATTTTTTTTTGGTTTAGTTAATTAGTGAACGTTCACCGATCTGTTCGTTTTAACGAACGTGTTCGTCGGTTAGTCGCTGTTAACGAACGTCCGTTCGTTTAACTGTTCGTCAGTTTTCCTTTTCGTCGGTTTTTTCGCGATTATTCCAGATCGTGATTTCTGATCAGAATTTCGTTCTGGTTTATCTTTTCACTCATTTATCGGAATTAGGCGATTCAAGCGCCTAGAGTTTCGTCAAAATTCTCTTTCCGTTTAACCAACTCAAACAAGTTTTTGCTACTGTAAAATTTGACTTAGATCCAGATTAGTACACGAAGCTTGTTTCTTTCGCCGTTTGACTTTCGTTGCTTCGTTTGATTTGATTCTTTTTGCACCGGAGTTCTTAAGTTGAACTTTCTGGTTAGATCTTTCATTTGATTTGTACCTGTGCATTTGATGAGTGCTTATTGTATGCTTGTTTGTTTGCGATAGAGTACCCGGAGTGCGCCGCTTGCTACTTCGAATCTCTAGGTTTCACGGATCATCAGCAAGGCAAGTAACACTTTGATCATACCTCTTTTACTACCCAGTTTTATTGCATTAGACCAATCCTCAAACAATTGCATGATTAGGATCTAATTAAATTGTGGGTATTGGGAAGTAGTTGAGGTAGTACCTATTACCTGTTTTGTTAGCAAACCTTGGGAGTTACTTCTACGTTTGCTCATATTGCTATGCTATGCTAGTAGACGTGGATTGGGTTTGAGTGTTACCATGACAGATGTGAGATTGTTAATTAATGGTCAACCTTAAGGTGGCAACTAAAACTCACATCTGTGTGGATTGAGGTACCTGGGTATTCCAGGATTGCCTATTTTTCTTTTGGACCGCCACCCAGGTTCAAAGGGATCATGAGATTATTCATGCTAGAAACTTCCGTGTGCAGCCACAAGCTATTATGGGCTCTAGCATAGTTGAGTAGGTTACATGATCTCTTGAAGAGGTGGGCTAGCAGATGTAGGGGAAAGTAGGTGTAACTGTCCACCAGGAGTAAAGAGTTATTGTTTCTGAAAGACTGTGTCTCGGTCATCCGTTTCTCAAACATCATGTAGTGCGAGAATCAAGCGGAGGCGATCGAGTCTTGTGGGGAAAAGTGCGCAAACCTCTGCAGAGTGTACAAACTAATCATGGTTAGCCGTGTCCCCGGTTATGGACATCTTGAGTATCTAGTACTTGGATTATCATGTGAATCTCATCATGTTACTTTAATTAATTTTGTTGGGTTAATGATGAGACTTAATTGGGATTGAGATGCTGTCAACCATTCTCAATGTTTAACAACCACCATGATAGTTAAATAAAATTTATTCCTTTGCAGTAAGGAAAAAAATTGCTTTTCGCAAAACTGTAACCATAGAGCCTTCTACCAGCCATATATGCATGCAGTATAGCATTATTATATTCATTACTCTCTATGTGTTACATTGCCAGCATATTCCATGTGTTGACCCGTTTTCGGGCTGCAACGTTTCATGTTGCAGACTTTTCAGACGACGAGTAAGGTGCCTTAGGTCGTGGTCTTATACTCAGTGATGCCGTTTGAGTTGATGGACTCACTTAGCTTCCAAGTCTTCCGCTGTTATCGTATTTAGATGGCCTTAAGCCATATTTATCATACTTATTTCTCTCTTGAGATACTCGTTGTAATAAGTGTGTGATTGCTACTCTGTTATAAATCCTCCATTTGTACTGTGCGTGTCAGCATTACTGATCCAGGGATGACACTGGTGCACAGCAGCACAGACTGTTTGAGGTCTGCTCGCTACAAAGATTGAACCCAAAGATAAGCACTTCTCCCATTGCAAGAAAGATCAATCTAGTAGGCCAAACCAAACTGATAATTCGAAGAGAATTGCAAAGACAACCAATCATACATAATTCAGAGGACATTCAAATATTGTTTATAGATAATCTTGATCATAAACCCACAATTCATCGGATCTCGACAAACACACCGCAAAAGAAGATTACATCGAATAGATCTCTAAGAAGATCGAGGAGAACTTTGTATTGAGATCCAAAGATAGAGAAGAAGCCATCTAGCTAATAAATATGGACCCGAAGGTCTGAGGTAAACTACTCACACATCATCGAATCACGTGCCTTCCTCGTTGATTGCTTTACGTAGACTCCAAGTCCTCTGGATCACGTTTGTTCCGAAAATCACGTGCCTGAAGGTTTCATTCCATTTGGACTCCGTTTGATATCCTTTTCCTTCGAAACACTGAAATAGGCAAAAAAAAACAGCAATTTGGGCTGGGCCTCCGGTTAATAGGTTAGTCCCAAAAATAATATAAAAGTAGATAATAAAGCCCATTAAACATCCAAAACCGAATATAATATAGCATGGAACAATCAAAAATTATTGATACGTTGGAGACGTATCAAGCATCCCCAAGCTTAATTCCTGCTCGTCCTCGAGTAGGTAAATGATAAAAACAGAATTTTTGATGTGGAATGCTACTTAGCATAATTTTCAATGTAATTCTCTTATTTGTGGTATGAATATTCAGATCCGAAAAGATTCAAGATAAAAGTTTAATATTGACATAAAAATAATAATACTTCAAGCATACTAACTAAGCAATTATGTCTTCTCAAAATAACATGGCCAAAGAAAGTTATACCTACAAAATCATATAGTCTGGCTATGCTCTATCTTCACCACACAAAATATTTAAATCATGCACAACCCCGATGACAAGCCAAGCAATTGTTTCATACTTTTGGTGTTCTGAAACTTCTTCAATCTTCACGCAATACATGAGCGTGAGCCATGGACATAGCACTATATGTGGAATAGAATGGTGGTTGTGGAGAAGACAAAAAAAGGAGAAGATAGTCTCACATCAACTAGGCGTATCAACGGGCTATGGATATGCCCATCAATGGATATCAATGTGAGTGAGTAGGGATTGCCATGCAACGGATGCACTAGAGCTATAAGTATATGAAATCTCAACAAAAGAAACTAAGTGGGTGTGCATCCAACTCGCTTGCTCATGAAGACCTAGGGCATTTTGAGGAAGCCCATCATTGGAATATACAAGCCAAGTTCTATAATGAAAAATTCCCACTAGTATATGAAAGTGATATCATATGAGACTCTCTATCATGAAGATCACGGTGCTACTTTGAAGCACAAGTGTGGAAAAAGGATAGTAGCATTGTCCCTTCTCTCTTTTTCTCTCTTTTTTTGGGCCTTCTCTTTTTTATGGCCTTTCTTTCTTTCTTTCTTTTTTCGTCCGAAGTCTCATCCCGACTTGTGGGGGAATCATCATCTCCATCATCCTTTCCTCACCTGGGACAATGCTCTAATAATGATGATCATCACACTTTTATTTACTTACAACTCAAGAATTACAACTCAATACTTAGAACAAATTATGACTCTATGTGAATGCCTCCGGCGGTGTACCGGGATATGCAATGAATCAAGAGTGACATGTATGAAAGAATCATGAACGGTGGCTTTGCCACAAATACGATGTCAACTACATGATCATGCAAATTAATATGACAATGATGGAGCGATTCATAGTAAACAAAACGGTGGTAAGTTGCATGGCAATATATCTCGGAATGGCTATGGAAATGCCATGATAGGTAGGTATGGTGGATGTTTTGAGGAAGGTATATGGTGGGTGTATGATACCGGTGAAAAGTGCGCGGTATTAGAGAGGCTAGCAATGGTGGAAGGATGAGAGTGCGTATAATCCATGGACTCAATATTAGTCATAAAGAACTCATATACTTGTTGCAAAAATCTACGAGTTATCAAAGCAAAGTATTACGGGCATGCTCCTAGGGGGATAGATTGGTAGGAAAAGACCATGGCTCGTCCCCGACCGCCACTCATAAGGAAGACAATCAATAAATAAATCATGCTCCGACTTCATCACATAACGGTTCACCATACGTGCATGCTACGGGAATCATAAACTTTAACACAAGTATTTCTCAAATTCATAACCACTCAACTAGCATGACTCTAATATCACCATCTTCATATCTCAAAACAATTATCAAGCATCAAACTTCTCATAGTATTCAACACTCATAAGATTTTTTTTTTACTAATCTTGGATGCCTATCATATTAGGACTAATTTTTATGATTAAAGCAAATTACCATGCTGTTTTGTAGGACTCTCAAAATAATATAAGTGAAGCATGAGAGAACAATAGTTTCTATAAAACAAATCCACCACCGTTCTCTAAAAGATATAAGTGAAGCACTAGAGCAAAAACTATATATCTCAAAAGATATAAGTGAAGCACATAGAGTATTCTAATAAATTCTGAATCATGTGTGTCTCTCTCAAAAGGTGTGTACAGCAAGGATGATTGTGGCAAACTAAAAATCAAAGACTCAAATCATACAAGACACTCCAAGCAAAACACATATCATGTGGTGAATAAAAATATAGCTCCAAGTAAAGTTATCGATGGACGAAGACCAAAGAGGGGATGCCTTCCGGGGCATCCCCAAGCTTTGGCTTTTTGGTGTCCTTAGATTATCTTGGGGTGCCATGGGCATCCCCAAGCTTAGGCTCTTGCCACTCCTTGTTCCATAATCCATCAAATCTTTACCCAAAACTTGAAAACTTCACAACACAAAACTCAACAGAAAATCTCGTGAGCTCCGTTAGCGAAAGAAAACAAAACACCACTTCAAGGTACTATATTGAACTCATTCTTTATTTATATTTGTGTTAAACCTACTGTATTCCAACTTCTCTACGGTTTATAAACTCTTTTACTAGCCATAGATTCATCAAAATAAGCAAACAACACACGAAAAACAGAATCTGTCAAAAACAGAAGAGTCTGTAGTAATCTGTAACTAACGCAAACTTCTGGAACCCAAACAATTCTACCAAAATAGGACGACCTATACAATTTGTTTATTGATGAACTGCAATAGGAATCAATATTTATCACGTTCTGGTGATTTTAAACAATTGTTTTCGTGGACAGAAAGTTTCTGGAATTTTCAGCAAGATCAAATAACTATCATCCAAGAAGATCCTATAGGTTTAACTTGGCACAAACACTAATTAAAACATAAAAACAAATCTAACCAGAGGCTAGATCAAATATTTATTCCTAAACAGAAGCAAAAAGCAAAAAACTAAAATAAAATTGGGTTGCCTCCCAACAAGCGCTATCGGTTAACGCCCTTAGCTAGGCATAAAAGCAAAGATAGATCTAAGTATTGCCATCTTTGGTGGGCAATCCATAAGTAGCTCTCATAATAGATTCATATGGTAATTTTATTTTATTTCTAGGAAAGTGTTCCATACCTTTCCTTAATGGAAATTGGAATCTAATATTCCCTTCCTTCATATCAATAATTGCACCAATCGTTCTAAGGAAAGGTCTACCAAGAATAATAGGACATGAAGGATTGCAATCTTTGTCAAGAACAACAAAATCTACGGGCACATAGTTCCTATTTGCAACAATAAGAACATCATTAATTCTTCCCATTGGTTTCTTAATAGTGGAATCCGCAAGGTGCAAGTTTAAAGAACAATCATCAAATTCACGGAATCCTAGCAAATCACACAAGGTTTTTGGAATCGTGGAAACACTAGCACCCAAATCACACAAAGCATAACATTCATGATCTTTAATTTTAATTTTAATAGTAGGTTCCCACTCATCATAAAGTTTTCTAGGGATAGAAACTTCCAACTCAAGTTTTTCTTCATAATATTGCGTCAAAGCATCGACGATATGTTTGGTAAAAGCTTTATTTTGACTATAAGCATGAGGAGAATTTAGCACGGATTGCAACAAGGAAATACAATCTATCAAAGAGAAATTATCATAATTAAATTCCTTGAAATCCAAAATAGTGGGTTCATTAATATCTAAAGTTTTGACCTCTTCAATCCCACTTTTACCAATTTTTGCATCAAGATCTAAAAACTCCGAATTTTTGGGACGCCTTCTTGGTAAAGGTGACTCATCTCCAGTCCCATCATTATCAAGATTCATATTGCAAAACAAAGATTTAATAGGAGACACATCAATAACTTTTAGATCTTCATCTTTATTTTCACAAAAAATTCCGGCTTAGCGGCCATCTTATTAACTAAGGTGGCTTGCTTATCCAAAACTTCAGCTATTAATTTTTCGAGATGAGCAATCTGAGATTTCAAACCATAAAATTCTTTAGACATATTTTATTCATATAATCCATAAAGCTTTTTTGTTCCTTAAGCTCGTTCCTAAAGAAATTATTATGCTCAAATTGTAAAGTCATAAAACTCCTAATGTTGCTTTCGATCTCTTCTAACCTTTTAAGGTGAAGATCACCAAATCTAGGTAGAGCCATCGTGACAAGCAAGCAATCCAACACACAAACAAACAAGAAACAACCGAAAAAGAGGCGAACGGAAAAGAGAGGGCGAATCAAACGGCAAGGGTGAAGTGGGGCAGAGGAAAACGAGAGGCAAATGGCAAATAATGTAATGCGAGGGGTAAGAGTTTGTGATGGGTACTTGGTATGTCTTGACTTGTGCGTAGACTCCTCGGCAACGGCGCCAGAAATCCTTCTTGCTACCTCTTGAGCACTGCATTGGTTTTCCCTTGAAGAGGAAAGGGTGATGCAGTAAAGTAGCGTAAGTATTTCCCTCAGTTTTTGAGAACCAAGGTATGAATCCAGTAGGAGACCACGCTCGAGTCCCACGCACCTACACAAACAAATAAGAACCTCGCAACCAACGCGATAAAGGGGTTGTCAATCCCTTCACGGTCACTTACGAGAGTGAGATCTGATAGAGATGATAAGATAATATTTTTGGTGTTTTTATGATAAAGAGTAAATAAAGATGCAAAGTAAAATAAACGGCGCCAGAAATAGCTAAGTGTTGGAAGATTAATATGATGGAAAATAGACCTGGGGGCCATATGTTTCACTAGTGGCTTCTCTCAAGAGCATAAATATTACGGTGGGTAAGCAAATTACTGTCGAGCAATTGATAGAATTGAGCATAGTTATGAGAATATCTAGGTATGATCATGTATATAGGCATCACGTCTGTGACAAGTAGACCGAAATGATTCTGCATCTACTACTATTACTCCACACATCGACCGCTATCTAGCATGCATCTAGAGTATTTAGTTCATAAGAACAGAGTAATGCTTTAAGTAAGATGACATGATGTAGAGGGATAAACTCATGCAATATGATATAAACCCCATCTTTTTATCCTCGATGGCAACAATACAATACGTGCCTTGCTGCCCGTGCTGTCACTGGGAAAGGACACCGCAAGATTGAACCCAAAGCTAAGCACTTCTCCCATTGCAAGAAAGATCAATCTAGTAGGCCAAACCAAACTGATAATTCGAAGAGACTTGCAAAGATAACCAATAATACATAAAAGAATTCAGAGGAGATTCAAATATTGTTCATAGATAATCTTGATCGTAAACCCACAATTCATCGGATCTTGACAAACACACCGCAAAAGAAGATTACATCGAATAGATCTCCAAGAAGATCGAGGAGAACTTTGTATTGAGATCCAAAGAGAGAGAAGAAGCCATCTAGCTAATAACTATGGACTCGAAGGTCTGAGGTAAACTACTCACACATCAGCGGAGAGGCTATGGTGTTGATGTAGAAGCCCTCCGTGATCAATTCCCCCTCTGGCGGAGCGCCGGAAAAGGCCCCAAGATGGGATCTCATGGGTACAGAAGGTTGCGGCGGTGGAAATAGGGTTTTGGCTCCGTATATGATGTATAAGTCATGAAGAAAGCAGTACCATTGAAACTGAGACGATCATAATGTTAAGCTAACGGATGGGTCTTGTCCATCACATCATTCTCTAATGATGTGACCCCGTTCATCAAATGACAACACATGTCTATGGTCAGGAAACATAACCATCTTTGATTAACGAGCTAGTCAAGTAGAGGCATACTAGGGACACTTTGTTTTGTCTATGTATTCACACATGTACTAAGTTTCCGGTTAATACAATTCTAGCATGAATAATAAACATTTATCATGAAATAAGGAAATAAATAATAACTTTATTATTGACTCTAGGGCATATTTCCTTCAGTCTCCCACTTGCACTAGAGTCAATAATCTAGTTCACATCGCCATGTGATTTAACACCAATAGTTCACATCACCATGTGATTAACACCCATAGTTCACATCGCCATGTGACCAACACTCAAAGGATTTACTAGAGTCAGTAATCTAGTTGACATCGCCATGTGATTAACACCCAAAGAGTACAAAGGTGTGATCATGTTTTGCTTGTGAGAGAAGTTTAGTCAACGGGTCTGCCAAATTCAGATCCGTATGTATTTTGCAAATTTCTATGTCTGCAATGCTCTGCACGGAGCTACTTTAGCTAATTGCTCCCACTTTCAATATGTATCCGGATTGTGACTTAGAGTCATCCAGATCGGTGTCAAAGCTTGCATCGACGTAACTCTTTATGACGAACTCTTTATCACCTCCATAACCGAGAAATATTTCCTTTGTCCTCTAAGGATAATTTTGACCGCTGTCTAGTGATCTACTCCTAGATCAAAATTGTACTCCCTTGCCAAACTCAGGGCAGGGTATACAATAGGTCTGGTACACAGCATGGCATACTTTATAAAACCTATGGCTGAGGCATAGGGGATGACTTTCATTCTCTCTCTATCTTCTGCCGTGGTCGGGCTTTGAGTCTTACTCAACTTCACACCTTGCAATACAGGCAAGAACTCTTTCTTTGACTGTTCCATTTTGAACTACTTCAAAATCTTGTAAAGCTATGTACTCATTGAAAAAATCTTATCAAGCATCTTGATCTATCTCTATAGATCTTGATGCTTAATATGTAAGCAGCTTCACCGAGGTCTTTCTTTGAAAAACTCCTTTCAAACACTCCTTTATGCTTTCTAGAAAATTCTACATTATTTCTGATCAACAATATGTCATTCACATATACTTATCAGAAATGTTGTAGTGCTCCCACTCACTTTCTTGTAGATACAGGCTTCACCGCAAGTCTGTATAAAACTATATGCTTTGATCAACTCATCAAAGCGTATATTCCAACTCCGGGATGCTTGGACCAGTCCATAGATGGATCGCTGGAGCTTTGCACACTTTGTTAGCACCTTTAGGATCGACAAAACCTTCTGGTTGCATCATATACAACTCTTCTTTAAGAAATCCATTAAGGAATGTAGATTTGATATCCATTTGCCAGATTTCATAAAATGCGGCAATTGCTAACATGATTCGGACAGACTTTAAGCATCGCTACGAGTGAGAAAAATCTCATCGTAGTCAACACCTTGAACTTGTCGAAAACCTTTCGCGACAAGTCGAGCTTTGTAGATAGTAACACTACCATCAGCGTCCGTCTTCGTCTTGAAGATCCATTTATTCTCAATTGCTTGCTGATCATTAGGCAAGTCAACCAAAGTCCATACTTTGTTCTTATACATGGATCCCATCTCAGATTTCATGGCCTCAAGCCATTTCGCGGAATCTGGGCTCATCATCGCTTCCTCATAGTTCGTAGGTTTGTCATGGTCAAGTAACATGACCTCCAGAACAGGATTACAGTACCACCATTGTGCGGATCTTGCTCTGGTTGACCTACGAGGTTCAGTAGTAACTTGATCTGAAGTTACATGATCATCATCATTAGCTTCCTCACTAATTGGTGTAGGAGTCACAGGAACTGATTTCTATGATGAACCATTTTGCGTTAATCATTAGAAGATCACAAAACACACGGTTTCTATGCCGTACCCGTCTGCGTTTTTTTGTGGTAATGATGCATAAGTTAGTTACCTGTGCAATGTTTCCTAATAAACCAGGCGTACCATTGACCGAAAAATCAACTACACATGTACATTTTTTTGGAGACGGGATCTGCCAATTTTCTGTTTTCTCGGACACCAGTATTTTATGCACTTCATCTGCGTTGTGTGTTTCCCCCGCCCAAGTTTCACGTTTCGTATTTCATTAGGCGCGCGATTTCAGAATTTATTCCTCCAACCACATCCCCACCCATCAAATATCCTCAATATCCCCCCCCCCCGCGCCTCCCCTTACTGGCATCTTAAACCGCCACTACCACAACCACAGCTTCAATCACATCTATGTTCCGCTTGGATCCAGTCAGGTAACCCATCGATCTTTATCACGGCCCCGACCTGATTGCTTAAATGGCGCCTGCGAAACATCCTCATGCCTCCAAATCCGCACCACCAGGAGCTGATGGAGGTCCATGGCGCGATGGCCGCTATGCATGTTGACCCGGAGGAACACCTTGCCTCCGCCGCCGCCAACATGGTGCAGGCTCTGGCCCAGATGAAGTGCCCCAGCGACTACCCCCAGGACTTAACAGCTAAGATCTGACCAGCTAAATCTTACCAATACCACTTGCAACGGCTATGATTTGTATGGTTGATGTATTAAGCATGTTCGTGCCTTGTTTATTTTAGCACTGCACACTGTGTGATGTTCAAATATTACTGTGTCTAGCTCAATTTCACCAATACCAGCAACAAACTGACAATACATGACTGAGGATATCACTAGAGATGCTGCCCATTTGCTATTTTTAGTGGATGCTAACCCTGTTGTACTTAACATGCCTGTCCATGTACTTACGCAGGGTCATAATGGTCGATGCTGTTGTTTGCCGTCGAGGTTAGCTACATCCCATGTCTTACAGTATTTCACATCATTTGTGCAATTGCAATTTAACTTCTACCATTTACTGGTTGCCTGTAGGTACACATGTCAGTGACACTGATCCACGCTTTGACAGCTCACCTCCGTCGCCTGACTTTGGGCGGGCTCTGGCCAAGATGAAGTGCCCCAGCAACTACCTCTCAGAATTTACCAAGTATGTACTCACCAGTTCAATCTTACCGATACCAGTTGCAATTAATGGCTATGTTCTGTACGGTCGATGTATTAAGCATGTTCTAGTAAACATGCCTAACACATTTTAGCTACTTTCCCTACCTTTTTATAGACAACTGGGCCATTCTCTGCTCTGGCAGCACCTGCCTTGTGATGTTTAACTCTGCCAATTGCATTTTTATCAGTACCGGTTTCAATGGCTATTAAGCTTGCAATTAACAGTTGAATCCATTTTTTAAAGATTTGTATTTCAATGGCTACAAGCTTACAAAACATGACTTAGGATGTTGTTAAGCCTGTTGCAATTAACAGTTGTATCCATTTTTTAACCTGTCCCTTTGCTACCATGCTACTCTCCGCAATGAAGATATACTAGAGATGCTGCCCATCTGCTATTTTTGGTGTATGCTAACCCTATTGTACTTAACATGTCTGTCCATGTACTTACGCGGGGTCATAACGGCCGATGCTGTTGTTTTCCGTCAAGGTTAGCTGCATCCCATGTCTTACAATATTTCACATCATTTGTGCAATTGCAGTTTAACTTCTACCATTTACTGGTTGCCTGTAGGTACACATGTCAGTGGCACTGATCCGCGCTTCGACCCGGAGGAATAGCTCGCCTCCGCCGCCGCTGACTTTGGGCGGGCTCTGGCCAAGATGAAGTGCCCCAGCAACTACCTCTTAGGACTTACCATGTATGTACTCACCAGTTCAATCTTACCAATACCAATTGCAATTAATGGCTATGTTTTGTACAATCGATGTATTAAGCATGTTTTAGTAAACATGCCTAACACGTTTTAGCTATTTTCCCTACCTTTTTATAGACAACTGGGCCATTATCTGCTCTGGCAGCACCTGCCTTGTGATGTTTAACTCTGCCAATTGCATTTTTATAGACACCTGCCTTGTAGTTAAAATTGGCTTTCCATGTACTTACACAGGGCTAAAATGGGCGATGCTGTTGTTTGCCGTCGAGGTTAGTTGCATCCCATGTCTTATACACCATTTATTCCTAAATATAAGTATTTTTAGAGATTCCAATATAGACTACATAAGGAGCGAAATGAGTGAATCTAGATTCTAATCTAAACTATATCTATAATTCTATATACATCTGTATGTAGTTCATATTGAAATCTCTAAAAAAATACTTGTACTTAGGAACATAGGTAGTTGTATTTTACATCATTTGTGCAATCTCATTTTAGCTTCTAACATTTACTGGTTGCTTGTAGGTACATATATGAGCGGTAGTGATCCACGCTTCGATCCCTTTTGCGTATGGGGCAATGAGATATTCATGAACAAGCATCAATTGAGGAAACTAAGAAAGATTGTTAGGCGAAAGAAACGGGTGATTGGAATTAAGCTCTTTATTTACACTTTGTCCAAGACAACAGTGAACTTTAGGAAGGTAAGTAATGTGTTGCCTTTTCCCCCTGCCCACAAAAGGTTATTCTATTAGACCTCAGTATCTGATATTTTTCTCTTTTTAGTGGTTTCCGAAGCTATTTACTGATGATTACCTTGCAAACTACATGACTGGAGTGGAGGCAACTAAGGTTAAAGTATATAATTCATGCTACCATGATAATGCTCTAGAAGTCTTCGTGAAGGTGGTGAAGGATGGACGGGCGATCGTCACAAGGGGTTGGACAAAAGTGGTTCGTGCCTAAGGCATGCAGGAAGGCACCTTATGGGCATTCTGCTTCTTCAACACCATCGGCAGTCAAAATGATTACACTTGTCTCTTCACCTTTACCGCCTTTAAATATTGTGGTTCATCATAGTTAATTGTTGTCTAATCCTGTAATTACTGAACATATTGTACTGGCAATTTTATTTATGGATTCGTTGTTGAACCATTGTGCTGAGAATTTGAATTGCACGTTTCATATTTCAAAATTTCCAATTCGAATAATAAATTATAGTTTCATATTTCAAAACTGTGTGGGATGTACATACAAACGGAAACGTTTTCCCTGGATTGACTGTGTACATAAGAACGAAAACATATTCCTTGGATTGACTGTGTGTGATATACATACATACAGAAACGTTTTCCCTGGATTGACTGTGTGGGATGTACATAAAAACGGAAACGTATTCCTTGGATTGACTGTGTGCGATATACATAAGAACGGAAATGTTTTTCTGGGATTCGCCGTGTGGGATGTACATACGAACGGAAACGAATGGGTTTTGATGCCTCGCCCGATCGCACACGAGCTCATTTTGCCCCAGCCTATGTGCCAGGAGCGCCTATCCCCGACGGTTTCTGGGTCATGTGGGAAGGACCCCCCTATTGCCCACACTCACTTGGCGACGGTTCCAAATGCCGTCGCAGAAAGGGGTTAAAAACCGTTTGTATAGCACCGATGCGTACCAGTGGCACTACTGGCTCGTGGTCTTGCACCGTTACGCTGCACTACGTGCACTACCACTCGGGCGGTAGTACCGCTCCAATGAGTGGTAGTACCGCTTGCTGCGGGCTGAAAACTGCATAACGGTTGGATTTGGGATTGCCTATAAAAGGGGGTCTTCTTCCCCATTGAACCTTATACTTTGAGCTCGCATTCGCCCCCCCATTGTTGACCTTCTTCGAGCTTGCTATCTCTCAATCCCTCCATGGATTCTTGCTAGTTTTTGGGGGAAAAGAGAGAGGAGATCTAATCCACATCTCCACTGTGGCATCCCGGCTCAGAGAAACCGAAATGCCCCGTATTCCAGCCCAGAGATCGAGATGATCTGGAATACGGCACTGCTTGACATACAACAAATCAGCTCTTATTACAACGGATAATAAATACACGAGTCTGATGTTACAAAGAATCACATCAACACAGCGACACCACGCCTGCAATACTACACTTGCTCTATGCTAGCAGCGGAACAACTCGTAGCAGCGGAATACATCTAGCAGCAGAACAACGACGAAGGTGGTGAACTGCACTCCACAGGGACTCTGGCTGGGACACAATATAGCTCACACGATCGGTAACCTCGACAAACAATCAATCAATCATGGCATCACCTGTAATCTGGCATGACACGCCAGGTCAGTACATTGAATGTACTTGCAAGCTCACAACAACCAAAAGCATCAAGGCAAAACAACAACATAGCATTAAACGGGTTAATTAATTAACAACAACTATGATACAAAAGCAACTACTAAACATGATATGAAACTACTATGATACTAATAAACCACCATCTCAGATCTCGATAACCATCTCACTCTTGGCTATCCGGCAAAGCAATATACCATCTCGATCACCTCGTGATCAATACCTCCACGTGATCACCGCGTGACCACATCACAAACTGAATAATCATCCTCGAGAACATCCCAACATCAACATCATCATCCTGCCAAACTGTTACTGCTCACAATATATCAACAGATAAATCACCTATAAGTCATTCCGTCATGTGAGTGTTGGTCGAACGGTGTGACCTAGTACGAACTTATGCCTGTGACCGAGGACGCGGCTATCAATAGATCAAACACACACTCTGCAGAGGTAGCACACTTTACCCACACCACAGAACCCATGGCCTCGCACTCCCATGCGGGTGGACCAACGGCGTTCCGACAAAACCAATCTACTACCATGACACTCTCCCGGCCACTCCGACGAACTCCCTTCTGGGCTAAGTCATGGGTGGCCCCGTGCCTACCAAAAGCATCAACGGCCACCGTCGTGGCCAAACAAAACGGTCCCAAACGGGGACAACCCAGGTAAAACAACAACAACGGGCACACAAGGCTTATGTCCTCCTACCTAATCAGGGTAGCGCACGCCCATAACCTTCCCTCGTTGGAGGCACCGGCGAGAGACATGACAATAGACCGCATTAGGGCCTTCCCATAAAAGGCAAATGTGGTTGCACTGGAAAAGTCAGGTTTGGTGGCACCTGACCAACTAAATGACGGAATTTATCCCCAAAGTTTCTCTGCGATAACTAATACTCCGATATCATCTATCAACCTGTAATCCAAGTCATAGCAATATCCAACAACTAATCCAAGGCATAGTATCGTCATATCAAAATACTCTGAGGATAGCATAATCATACTATCATGATGAATCCAAGAACGATAATACTACTACTCCAATAGCAAGAACAAGCATCATCTCCGAAATCATACTCCAAAACATAATATCAATTAGCATCATGATGAAAATAATACTAGCCACTAATAATCCAAAGGCAACATGACATCCAAAGTAATACTCCAAAGCATAATATCAAATACCATCTTATATAAGTCACTAATAATCCAAAGGCAACATGTCATCCACGTAATCTGCAAAATAATGATCCTAAAACTCCAAGCAATATCATGGCAATAGCAAGATCAAAATAATACTCCAAGAAATGCCTTGAACATGATCACATGTAGCTAAAGCAATATTTTAAATAAGTTCAAATAAGTTATACCATGTCACTGCATTTCAATCATGCAAATGAAGGGTGTGGCTTGCCTGGGGTGAAGGGATTCATCGGGAAGAAGTGCGAGAAACTCACGGAACGAATCGCCGGAAATCTTTCTCTCTCGGAGGGCGATGATTAAGGGCAAGGGCAAAATGGTCATTTTTGGAATGTTGTCACATGATGAAAATGATACCAACAGAATGGGCTTGACGAGACGAAGAAGTGGGCTTTGGAATCACCTCATTTGGAGTCTCGGTTGAAAAGATACGGCCGTTTAAAGCTCAGGGACTAATCTATAAAAATAACTTCTACAAACAGGTCCCTGACAGATTAAACATAATGTGCCTTTCCAGGAAATATGCTTTCCAGAGAGGAAAACGTATTCCGGCCCGAAGAAGATGAAAATACCCCTTTGGTAAGGGAAAGCGTACTCTTCTGAGTACGTCTCCAGTTATCCTACGTGGCAGTGGCGGGGCCGGCTCTTGTCTCGCTGACTGGTGGGGCCCGCCGTTGACTCTCTCTCCTCCCTCGCCTCCTCCTTCTTCCCCCGTGCTTGCTCGCTGGACAGGGGTGGGTCGACGGCGCCGGCGGGATTCCGGCCAACTCCGGCCACCATTTGGGATGCCGCGACCACCGGAGAACTCAGGAGGCTGCCGTGCATCCGTTCCTCGGTTGCACGAACATCAAGGAGGGCGGGAGATGGGATGGCCACTGGAACAGAGAGCAACCGCGGTGGCGCTGGATCTTGAGGGCGGTGGCTCCAGGCACTCCGTGATAGAGGTGAGGGGCCTGATCTTTCAATGAGATGATAACTATCGATTTGGTGGAGACGGCTTTGACGATCTGACTACAAATGTGCAACGGCGTTGCGCCTTAGCAATCGCTACACCAACTCTGAGAGGTTATTAACAATGCCAGAGCATGATCAACCTGACCACGAAAGTCTATTTCTGCAAGCAATCGAAGAACAAGCAAGAATATGATTAAGCAATCTGAATATTGCGAATATGGATGAAGTATTGATAAAAGTGGGGTTTCATAAGCGGTCTTGGTCTGGTCGTTGGACACAAACGAAGTACACCAAGTTGCAACGATGGCTAACTTTTAACTAAATAAAACACAAAGAAAAAGCTACTAGATGGATCTACTTATATAGGAGCAAGGGGTGGCGGCCAAGGAGGTGGGAGGACGTCCCAAGGTAGCCTAAAACTAACCCTAAGTCGTACAAGGCTCATGGGCCCAAGTGGAGGTGATGCAACACCTTTGGAATTGTAGTTTGACTCGGATTCTGCGGCAGCGTCAGATTGTTTCATTGATAACTCAACGCTCCGGACGTATTTGAAGGTGAATCCAATTGGGTTGGAAAGTGCACGAAATCTACTTTCCGACAAAAAAAGAATAACCCAATTCGGAGTACGTATGAAAGAGTTATTGGCGTTTTGAGTCAGGTATATCGGTGTAGTCCGAATCTACGTCCAGAACGTGAGAGACTTGGACTCTATCTTCTTTTGGCCCAAAAGTGACGTGAGAGGACTTTTTGAACATCACATAAACTTCTCATTTTCCCTTATCTTCATATGTGGATTGTATAAATGTCCCATACACCTGCAATTAGACATGAGACAAAAGTTTGTGAAGTATTTTTGCCCTGGATGACATAAATAAATTATTGCAGAGTTTGCATTAGAAATCACGTCACAAATATACATGTATGTAATATTTTTGGTCGTATCCAAGGTAGTCATGTTCTCATTATCCTCTCCTTTTTCAAAACAAAGCCATCCTCGGCGTTGCTTAATCTGAAACGTGGCTAACAAAAGAGACAAGGTGTACATATTGTATATGTATATATATGTCATCCATTTTTTTACTTCCCTTGATTTTTGCACATATGACACATGTATACATGAGTAACTTTCATAGTTCATAAAATGTAAAGCCAAAATATTATCACAAGTACTAGAAGGAATGCAAATATTGCAACTCAATTTGCACATATAAGTGAAGCTCTTATTCATATCAAAGGATTGACAATGTTCATCATTAAATCATCCCAACATTGGTGAATAAATCTTACTGGCATCAAATTTACATGCTACAACATGCTTAAATAAGCAAACATGCAATAAGTCATTTGACATAGAAACATCACCAAGATTAGAGGTCATATCAAAATGATTTAACATTGTTTTTTTTGCATCAACAGTTAATTCATTGGGTGCACTCAAAATTGTTGGTACTTCAATTGTTTGATCACATGACACATTCATGATAGTAACACGATTATCTAAAATAGCTAGTGTGCTCAAATCAATCGGTAACTCAACACATGATGTATTCAAGTTAACTAGGCATGCATCATTCTCATGCGAAAGTGGAAAATTTGTACCTTTGTCACTACTTATGATCAACTCAGACAATGTAGGCTTGATGGTGATGTGTCACATGGTGGAGATGATGTAGTCCTCGCAACAACGGATGTGGTTGTCATAGTACACCTAGTAGTTGAAGAAACATCTGTATCAACACTTGGAATGTGCACCGTGCGCCTGTTGTCCTTGTTGGCAACACGTCGTTTTATTTCCTGTTCAGCTTTGCAAGCAAGACGAAATAAATGGTCCATAGGATAACAATCTTCATGAATTAGTATGCCTTGAATATCACGGTTTAATCCTCCCCAAAATCTATCCATAAAATCTTCTTCACTTTCTTCTAAAAATGAGTGCAACAATGTATTTTGCAAATCATCATAATATTTTGTTACTGTGTCAGTGCCTTGTTTTAAATGTTGTAATTTTTTAGTCATGCCACGAGTATAATAAACATCAATGAATCTATCTCTCATGACAAGTTTTAAATCATCCCAAGTAGTAGGTATAGAATCAGGGTTTAACCGACAATATTCACTCCACCAAACTAAAGCAAAGCTACTGAAAGTACTAACCGCAGCTTGAAATTTTCCACACTCATCAAAATTATGGGAAATAAATATAGCATTTATTTTGTACTCCCATTCAATATATAAATCAGGAAAAAAACAACCAGTAAATGGTGGCATGGAAACATTAACCTGATTATGTGCATTCTGATGTTGTTGCTCCTCTTGTGACGGTTGTTGTACTTTCTTAGGTGATGGCAAATCTCCGACGATCGATGAAGCCGAAGAACTAACAACTCCGGAACATGACATAGTAGAAAACAAGAAACAAATCCGAGAATAATGTTCCTATGAACTACTAGGATGTGGTGGTAAAACGCTCACAGTAAAGCAAATATAGATATCTTACAAGTTCTTACCATGCAACAGGTGGTGACAGGCAACCAGCGCTGTCAAATAACTTCGAAGATTGAGTAAAGTGATTGCCAGGGGAACGTACGTATACACGGTGTAGAAATATGTGGAGCTTGGAAGGCTTAAATATATGGTAGCAAAAGATTAGCAATAATCAATTCAGAGATGTAATGTTGAATAAACGCTCAACGATGGTACTGTGATGGTCCTAGGCTAGACCGGACTAGAGACGCGAGCCTATAACACTAATTAGGTCATGGTGTAGCACAACTAGCATCAATAAAGGATACGAAGTAGCTCTGGACAATAAGATATAAGTGAAGATCACAATGGCAGTAAAGATAATGATGTGAAACAACTGCCAAGCAGGATATACCAACAACTTTCTCTCCAACTTTTCTCTAGAAAAGTTTGTGCCAATTTTCTGATATGTTTTCTCAAGAATGACACTGACTCAAGCTTCCAAACGCAAAAAGAATTACTCAATTCTGAGTTGATATGAGGAGTCAAAAAATTGCAAAGGCTCAGACCGGCTTGGACAAAGGATAAACATATATAACTTTTTTTGTGGCTTTTTCTTGCACAGTAGGTAAGAAAATAAATCTAATCTAGGGAAAACTGGAAATTCTCACCGAGCAACCTGAAAACTGATACCACTTGATAGAGGCGAGAGGACCGATCTTTCGATGAGATGATAACTATCGATTTGGTGGAGACGACTTTGATGATCCGACTACAAACGTGCAACGACGTTGCGCCTTAGCAATCGCTAAACCAACTTCGAGAGGTTATTGACCACGCCGGAGCACGATCAACCTGACCACAAAAGTCTATTCCTGCAAGCAATCAAAGAACAAGCAAGAGTATGATTAAGCAATCTAAATATTGTGAATATGGATGAAGTATTGATAAAAGTGGGGTTTCATAAGCGGTCTTGGTCTGGTCGTTGGACACAAACGAAGTACACGAAGTTGCAGCGATGGCTAACTTTTAACTAAATAAAACATAAAAAATCTACTAGATGGATATACTTATATAGGAGCAAGGGGTGGCGGCCAAGGAGGTTGGAGGACGTCCCAAGGAAGCCTAAAACTAACCCTAAGTCGTACAAGGCTCATGGGCCCAAGTGGGGGTGATGCAACACCTTTGGACATGTAGTTTGACTCGGATTCTACGACAGCGTCAGATTGTTTCATCGATAACTCAATGCCCGGACGTATTTGAAGGTGTATCCACTTGGGTTGGAAAATGCACGAAATCTACTTTCCAACAAAAAAAGAATAACTCAATTCAGAGTCCGTATGAAAGAGTTATTGGCGTTTTGAGTCAGGTATGTCTGTGTAGTCAGAATCTGAGTCCAGAACTTGAGAGACTTGGACTCTATCTTCTCTTGGACCAAAAGTGACGTGAGAGGACTTTTTGAACAACACATAAACTTCTCTTTTTCCCTTATCTTCATATGTGGATTGTATAAATGTCCTATACACCTGCAATTAGACATGAGACAAAAGTTTGTGAAGTATTTTTTTCCTGGATGACATAAATAAATTATTGCATAGTTTGCATTAGAAATCACCTCACAAATATACATGTATGTAATATTTTTGGTCGTATCCAAGGTAGTCATGTTCTCATCATCCTCCCCTTTTTGAAAACAACGCTTGGTGGTGCTTCGGAGCTCAATCATTCTGGTGTGAAGCTCCGGGCAAGCGTCGGGGTCTCCAATTAGGTTGTGGAGATTGCCCTGAGAAATTTGTACGGGTTCCGGTGACCACCCCCAAGGGTTGCCAAGGTGTACGAGTTCGGTTACCGCTCCCAAGGGTTGCCATTTGTACGGGTTCGGTGACCGCCCTCAAGGGTCCCTTAGTGGAATCACGACATCTTGCATTGTGCAAGGGCGTGAGGAGATTACGGTGGCCCTAGTGGCTTCTTGGGGAGCATTATGCCTCCACACCGCTCCAAACGGAGATTAGCATCCGCAAGGGTGTGAACTTTGGGATACATCGTCATCTCCGCTTGCGTTGGTTATCTCTTACCCGAGCCCTTTACTTATGCACTTTACTTTGTGATAGCCATAGTGTTTCATGTTATATATATTGCTATCACTTAGTTGTTTAGTAGCATAAGTTCTTGGTGCACATAGGTGAGACTAGTTGTTGTAGGTTTTGTGCTTGATAGATTAATGCTAGTTTTATTCCACATTTGTTCAAGCCTAAACCATAATTATTTTAAAGCATCTATTCACCCCCCTCTAGGAGACATCCATGATCTTTAACCGGCCATATCCGGTTGTGTCGTATCCTCATTGCAACTCGACTGGTGTCGCGAAGTGATTTGTCCCTTTAGTGATCCAGTAAAGGAGCAGAAAGGATGCTCACCTTTTTCCCCAAAGGTGACCCCGAGTACTAATTCCAGCTTTTGACCAGATTAAAATCAAGTCACCCTTGAAGTCAGAGGTTTTTACCAAGCTTTTCAAGAGTACTAATTCTAGCTTTTGACCAGATTAAAATCAAGTTGACACTAAGAACACTTATAATAAAAATAGGCATGGGTATGAGGACTTATTCTTACGACCATATATTTGTGAAGGGGTCGTCATGATATTAATTTGAGCACTAGAAGGCATCCATCGAGATGTGCTTGCAACGTATCAAAGTGGGGGATGTGTCCAATTTACGTCTTGATCGGCACGGGTCCTGCATCAAGAGTCAGTTGTCCAAACTAAAGACCCCATCCGTCGTGCAGGGTTGCCCCGTAATTAAGATAGAAATCATACAAAAGCATTGGGCATTTAATGGCTACACCTCTTGTATCCCCAAGGATGGGGTTCGTGTTACCGTACTAAACCTTTATGTCACCTGTGCTCAGAATAACACATCACAGTCTCCCTACCCTTAGCCTCTCTGTGGCTCGCTCTCCATGATCTTGGGTACCTATAGGGATGAAGAACACGGATGATGAAAGTGTCCTGGACTAGGGGGTGTGTGATGACCCGAGACCGATGCTCCAAACGCCTTCCATGTTTTTCGTTGTTCGACCCTTTTGTCAGACCCACTTACTAAATCAGATCAAACCCTAGCCCCTAGCTATCCCATCCACCCTTTCCCATCATGCCGCCGCGAGCCGACCAACCCCCTTCTTCCTCGGGATCTTCTCCCGAATCAGCCAGCCCTCCACCCGCCCAGCCAAACCCAACCAACCACTGCAGCCTCCCTCGCACACCCTCCCTTCTGTCCCCAAGCGCTTCGGCCTTCTCCTCGAGCCGGAGCTCGCTGGCGTCAGTGACAATAATAGTAGCTCTGGCCGAGCTCCTGGCCCCGAGCACCTCCTCCTGCTGCCTCACATGGCGCCCGAGCTACACAGGAGCGGGAGCACCTCCAAGCCGCCGACCACGCCGGGCATCCACTTCTCCTCCCGTGCGCCTCCACTTGTCCTCTTGCTCGTACCAAGCATCTCCAACAGTGTCGCCGCCCTGGCCTCCTCCTCACCTTTGCCGGACCAACCGCCGCCGGCGACCAGTACCAGCAGGCCGACCCGCAGAAAGAAGTCCACACACCCCCCTGAATTCTCAGATTTCGAGCACATCACCCCAATTGTGAAATCGGGTTCTTAATCCCCTCGACTGTCCAATACCACACAAATCACCCCTGATGGTGTTCTGGGTGGTTTGAGAAGCCAGTTTTGCACACATGGCGGCCACGTCGTTAATAGTTTGTGTCCGCGGTCTACTGCACCCCCTCGCCTTGGCTCAAGCGCTCCGCATTGCCTTTTCACCTACCGCTCCCCTCTCCCCTGTCGCTGATGAAACGGCGGCGACTGGGCATGTTCTGAATAACTCGACCGGTGGTGACGATTAGGTCTGTGCACTCAAACTTTGTGCTGAAAATCTTGCTTTTTTGCCCACATTAGGGCCGCCAGTTTGGGGTTTTCAGGGGATTTGATTTTGGGACGAGGGTTTAGTTCAATTTTTTGAGAGAATGGTGGAAGTAGTTATTAGATGGCCTCAGTTTAGGGCCTTCTGTAGTTCAGATCGCTGTGAATATGCTCTTATATGATGAGATGATCTAGGGTTTTGTTGATCTGAAGAAAAAGATTTTTTTAGAGAAGTTCAGAAAAGTTCAGTACATTAGGCTTGTTATTAATTGACTTAGTCTTGTTACTGACTTAGGCTTGTTAACTGTCTCTTATTTTGTTTAGGGTACAACTATGGATCCCCTTGACTACCTTTCTATCAGATTTCACTAGAGGGGTGACTTTGAGCATGATGGAAATGATTGGGTTTATGTTGGAGGATAAACAAGGTTGTCCACAATTGAATTTTCAGAGCTGTCAGTATCTGGGCTGAAGAAGAACCTTGCAGATTTTGTTACATGTTCTGATTTAGCCGTACAAAATACTAAACTGCATTGGAAATATCCAGATGGTGACTTGGCAAATGCTTTGCTTGTACTGGATGATAAAAAATCAGTGGAGATGATGGCTAAACATGTAACTGATGCTGGTGTTATTGATATATATGCTGCCATTCCTGCTGATGAAAGTCATGAAGGCATTGATTGGGAGTTTGAAATTGCAGAGCAATTTCAGGTAGCGCATTGTTATGCAGAGCAAGTTCATGTAGATGAAGGGCATGCCGAGGAGGTGCAGGCAGAGCAAAGAAATGTAGAGGGTGTACAATGTAGGGCCAAAATGCTAGTGTTCAGGGTAGCAAGTTCAGTTTTTGACAGAGGAAAGGGGGTTGCAACTGAGGAGATCCAGTTTTCAGGTGAATCTGACAGTGACAGTGACTATGTTGTGCCTCCTGCAGAGAGCAACAGTTCAACTGAAGATGAAGAAATCATTGAGTACAGAAAATATGCCAAATAATTCAAGGAGAAAAGGAGAAAGAAGATGCTAGGGGAGGAAGAAGTACAAGCTTGCAATGTTACTGATGATTTCATTGTACCAGAAACATGTAAGTTGGATGATGATGCAGATGACACCCCCTACTTTGAGAGTGATGATGATCTTTCTTATGATGAGGCTAGTGATGGAGAGTTCAATGCTGTCAGAAGGAGAAAAACCACTCATAAAGTGTATGATGACAGTACAGATAACCCACATTTGAAGTTGGGATGGCTTTTACTGACAGCAGAGAATTCAAACAAGCACTAGTGAAATATGGATTGAAGAATTTCCATCACTTGTTATTTCCCAAGGATGATAAAAGAAGAGTGAGTGCCAAGTGCAGCTGGACTGGATGGCAATGGATCATTTATGGTTCAATAAATAGCAAGTCTGACTAGTTGTTGGTGCAAAGGTACAACAATGTCCATACATGTGTGCCTAGGAGAAATAATAAACTTGTGACTAGTACTGTCATTGCAAAGAAATATTTCAGACATATTAGAGACAATCCAACATGGAGGGTCGAGAAGATGCAAGAAGCAGTACTAGAAGATTTTCTAGGAGATGTGACCATATCCAAATGCAAGAGGGCAAAGAAACTTGTGATGGAAAAGCTCATAGACTCAACTAATGGTGAATATTCTAGAGTATTTGACTACCACCTTGAGTTAATTAGGAGCAAGCCTGGTAGTACTGTTGCAGTTACATTAGACCCTGACGAGCATGAAAATAATGTGTTTGAAAGGATGTATGTTTGTCTAGATGGCTAAAGAAGGGGTTTATGGCTGGATGTAGAAGAGTTGTTGGGTTAGATGGCTGTTTTTGAAGGGTGTTGTGCATGGACAAATATTGTGTACAATTGGGAGAGATGCCAACAACCAGATGTACCCCATTGCATGGGCAACTGTTGAGGTTGAGAGTTATGATAGTTGGTACTAGTTTCTATCGTTTCTTTAAAAGGACATTCAGATAAACAACAATGGTGAGGACTAGGTTTTCATCTTTGATCAACAAAAGGGTCTCATAAGAGCAGTCAATGAAATATGTCCAGCAGCAGAACATAGAATGTGTGCTAGGCACATCTATGCAAATTGGAGAAGATATATCAGAAAATATTTTGGGCATGTGCAAAAGCTTCTGACAGAACATGATTCAACTATCATAGAGCAAAGCTTGCTCAAAAAATAGAAGAAGGGGCAAAAGATGTAATCAAAACCAATCCTGAACATTGGAGAAGGGCTTTTTTTCAAACTTGGCTCATATTGTGATTCTGTAGAAAACAATATGTGTGAGTCCTTCAACAACTCCATCATGAGAGCAAGATTTTATCCTGTTATTACTAGTCATGAGATCATAACAAAAAGGTCATGGCTAGAATTCAAGATAACGGAGCAAAGCCTACAAAGTGGAGTGGAACTATATGCCCTAATGTGTTCAAGAAGCTTCAGCTCAACATAAAGAGATCAGGAAGATGCAGAGTGTTGTGGAATGGCAAAGATGGCTTTGAAGTGCAAGAAGGTTAGTACAGAAGGTTCACAATTGATCTGGAGAAATGGACTTGTTCTTGCAGATATTGGGAGCTCTCTGGACTGCCTTGTGCTCATGCAATCAGTTCAATATACACATGTGGTTTGGTACTTGATGATTTCATAGCAGATTGTTACTCCATCAACACATACAACAAAATATATGACCATGTGCTGCAACCAGTGGAGGGCAAAGAAAGCTGGCTTATTTCTGACAACCCTGGACTAGAACCTCCTGTAAGGGTTAATAATATGCCTGGGAGGAACAAGACATAAAGAACTAGATAGGAGCAGGAGAAGCCCAAAAGCAGCAAAATTTCAAGGAAAGGAGTCAAGATGAGATGTTCAATATGTGTTAGTACACAACACAACAAGAGGAAGCATTCAGAAAACCCTTAGGACAGCAGCTATGTAAAGGCAGCAAAGAGAAGCAGGAAAAGAACACAAGCTACAAGCATGGCTTAGGTAATTTTCTATCTAGGACCCGTTCCATTTTTTATAATGATAAATGTGTTGGAGACATTGTCGGATGGCCTCGACGGTCTTGTCAAAAAGCTAGGACAAATTCCATTTTTTATAATGATAAATGTGTCGGAGACGTTGTCGGATGGCCTCGATGGTCTTGTCATAAAGCTAGGACACATTCCATTTTTTATAATGATAAATGTGTGTAGCGATCCGACCTCAAACGGTCAAATCTCTGTGTATAAGTGTCATCCCTGGATCGGTAATGCTGACACACACATTACTTGAAGGATTTATAACAGAGTGCAATCACACACTTATTACATCGAATGTCTCAAAAGAGAACTTATTACAATAACATGGCTAAGGCCATCTAAATATGATAATAGCGGAAGGCTTGGAAGATAAAGTGAGTCCATCAACTCCAACGGCATAGCTGAGTGCACGACAACAACCTAGCGCACCTTACTCTTCATCTGAAAAGTCTGCAACATGATATGTTGCAGCCCGAAACGGGTCAGCACATGGAATATGCTGGCAATATAACACAGTAGAGCAATGAACAGGTTAATGCTATCACTACATGCATATATGGCTGGTGGAGGCTCTATGGTTATAATATTTTTGCGAAAAAGCCAATTTTTCCCTACATCAAAGGAATATATTTTGTTTAACTATCATGGTAGTTGATAAACATTCAGAATGTTACCCCCATCTCAATCCCAATTAAACAGTAATTATCAACCCAACAAATTAATTTAGAGTGATGAGATCAACATGATAATCCAAGAACCAGATACTCAAGATGTCCATAACCGGGGACACGGCTAACCATGATTAGTTTGTACACTCTGCAGAGGTTTGCGCACTTTTCCCCACAAGACTCGATCTCCTCCGTTGGATTTCTCGCACTACATGGTGTTTGAGAAATGGATGGCCGAGACACAGTCTTTCAGAAACATTAACTCTTTACTCTGGGTAGACACTACCAACCTACATCCCCTACATCTGCTAGTCTACCACTGAAAGAGGTCATGCAACATACTCAACTATGCTAGAGCCCATAATAGCTTGTGGCTGCACACGGAAGTTTCTAGCATGAATAATCTTATGATCCCTTTGAGCCTGGGTGGCGAACCAAAGACAACACTGGTATATCCCCAGGTGCCCGCAACCAATCCACCCAGATGTGTATTTAAGTAGCCACCTTAAGTTAACCATTAATTAGCAATCTCACAGATGTCATGGATCACTCAAACCAAACCACGTCTACGAGCTAGCATGGCAACCTAAGCATAACGTAGAAGTAACTCCCGAGGTTTGATAATAAAAGGGCAATAGGTTCTACCTCATCAATCTACTTCCTAATACCCACATGTTAATCACATCCTAATCATGTAGTGTTTGAGGATTGAAAGTAATGCATAAAAACTGGGTAATAAAGGGGTATGATCAATGTGTTACTTGCCTTGCTGACGATCTGCAAACCCTAGAGACTCGTAGTAGCACGCTGCGCACTCCGGGAATTCTATCGCAAACAAACAATAGCATACATAAGCACTCAAGTAAAGATGCAAGGGTAAAACTCAAATAAGAAGATCCAATCTGAAAGTCCAACTAAAGAGCTTTGATTTGCAACAAGAATCAATCGAATCGGAGCTACGGAACTGAAACTACGGTCAAAAGAACTTCGAATTCAAATCTGCTTGGAACCAAATTTTAAATTGTCAAAACCATGTTCAAGTTGTTTAACCAGAAAGAGGGGTTCGAGACGAAGATTTTGGCATTGGTTTCACTGGATTTCGATGAAAGGTTGAAAAGTTGCGAGGGTTTGAAGATCAGGGGCTAATCTGTGATAAAATAATCGCAGTTAGGTCCCTAGCGAAATTAAAACAGTAAAAGAAAAATCTATCGGACGAACGTCCGCTAACAGAGGCAAACGAACGAATTCGTTCGTTATTAGATCTAAACGAATGAATGTTCGCGGATTAGAACTAAACCGAGAAAAATCCTAATCCTAAAAAACCCGACCTAGATCTAAAAGCGAAAAAACCCGGAAGAACCGGCGAACCAGGCGGTTCCGTACCGGTCAACGGCGGCGGCTTCGGGCGGGGCGGCGGCTTCGGTGGGCTGCGGCGGCGGGGCGACGCGGCTACGGCGGAGCGGCGCGGGTTGGGCGGCGGCGGGCGCAGCGGAGTGGCGCGGTGGTGGCGGTGGTGGTGAGAGGTGGTGGGGTGGCACGGGTTATAAAGGCCTCGGTGGCGGCGGCGTCTTGCGGGAGGGGGCACGGACGCCGAGGCCCACCCAGACTCCGGCGGGAGTCCGGCGCTCGCACGGCTCTGGCAGGCGGCAGCGCTGGTGGGCTTGGCCCAGTCGGGCGCGCGACTTAAAAAAAATTCCGCCAAAAAGGAAAAATCCTAAAATATATAAAATAATTCTAAAAATGCCAAAAACAATTTTCGCCGTTTAAATAAAATATTTAGAACAAAGTGAACATTTTCTTGGCCTAAAAATGCAATTTTGAAAAATGCATATTTTCTAATTCAAATAAAATAACAAATAAAATCCAAATAAAATTATTTATTTGATTTTAACATT
Organism: Triticum aestivum; assembly: GCF_018294505.1. NCBI lineage: Eukaryota > Viridiplantae > Streptophyta > Magnoliopsida > Poales > Poaceae > Triticum > Triticum aestivum. Next base: position 269,363,902 of record NC_057802.1, on the reverse strand, counting down.
TTCCTCTAATATTTTCTTTATTTTGGAGAAGTCATTTTATCTTGTGTCTTTTATTTTTAATATTGGAAATATTTTGGAGAGAATAATAATTAAAACCAAAAATGATCCTCTTTTCAATATTTGAGAAAAACTCAAATATGAAAATAAACGAAATCCCCAACTCTCTCCGTGGGTCCTTGAGTTGCTTAGAATTTCTAGGATCAAAAACCCAAATTGCAAATAAAATATGATATGCATATGATGACCTATGTGTAACATTCCAAATTGAAAATTTGGGATGTTACAAACCTACCCCCCTTAAGATGAATCTCGCCCTCGAGATTCGGGTTGGCTAGAAAATAGGTGTGGGTGGTCTTTCCATAGGTCTTCCTCTCGCTCCCATGTGGCTTCATCCTCGGTATGGTGGCTCAACTGAAATTTGCAAAACTTGATAACCTTCCTGCGTGTGACTCGGCTGGCAAACTAGAGAATCTTGACTGATTTCTCCTCATAGGTCAGATCACTATCCAACTGAATTTCTTCCAGGGGCACTGTATCTCTCACAGGGATATCGGCCATCTCAGCATGGCACTTCTTCAACTGAGAAACGTGAAACACATCATGAACTCCTGACAGTCCTTCGGGTAACTCCAACTTGTAGGCCACTTCTCCCCTACGTTCCAAAACTCGGTATGGTCCTACAAATCTGGGGGCTAACTTTCCCTTAACTCCAAAGCGTTTAACTCCTCGCAGAGGTGACACATGAAGATATGCTCTGTCTCCGATTTCATAGACTACCTCCTTGCGTTTTGAGTCTGCATAACTCTTCTGTCTGGACTGAGCTACCTTCAGTCTATCTCGAATCAACTTAACCTTCTCTTCGGACTCTTTGATCAAATCTGGTCCAAACAACTGACTGTCTCCAACTTCATCCCACATTAATGGTGTCCTGCACCTCCTTCCATACAAAGCTTCGAAAGGTGCCATCTTCAAACTGGCCTGGTAGCTGTTGTTGTATGAGAACTCCGCGTAGGGCAAATTATCATCCCAGCTAGATCCATAATCTAGCGCGCAAGCTCTCAACATGTCCTCCAGAATCTGATTGACTCTCTCGGTCTGTCCATCTGTCTGCGGATGAAAGGTTGTACTGAACTCTAGCCTGGTACCCAAAGTCTGGTGCAGCTGATTCCAAAACTTCGAAGTAAACTTGGTCCCTCTATTTGATACGATGGTCCTCGGAACTCCATGCAGACACACGATCCTGGTCATATATATCTTGGCTAACTTCGCACTCGTATAGGTGGTTTTCACTGGGATAAAGTGAGCCACTTTGGTCAAACGATCCACTACTACCCAGATAGAATCATATCCCGATCGGGTCCTGGGTAATCCGGTGATGCAATCCATGCCAAGCTTATCCCACTTCCATTCGGGTATCGGCATAGGCTGTAGTAATCCTACTGGCTTCTGATGTTCTGCCTTCACTCTCTGACATACATCACATATGGCTACATACTCGGCAATATCCTTCTTCATTCCTGTCCACCAGAAACGCTCCTTCAAATCCAAATACATCTTGGTGTTTCCGGGGTGTATCGAGTATGGCGAGTCATGAGCTTCCTGAAGTATTAACTTCCTGATCTCTGCATTATTGGGTACATAAACACGGTCCTCAAACCATAAGGTGTCGTGCTCATCCTCACGAAAACCCTTGGCTTTTCCTTTGCTCATCTTCTCCTTTATCTTAGCAATTTCCTTATCATCCTTCTGAGCTTCTCGAATCTTTCCCAATAATGTTGACTAAACTTCCATTGCTGCGACAAAACCTCTGGGGACTATCTCCAAACGTAGCTCCCTGAGATCTTCGGCTAACTCCTTTGGTAATCCCCCATTTACGAGGGTATTGGCATAACTCTTCCGGCTCAAAGCGTCTGATACGACATTGACCTTGCCTGGATGATAATGCAACTTCATGTCATAATCCTTTATAAGCTCCAACCATCTCCTTTGCCTGAGATTCAGCTCTTTTTGTGTGAAAATGTACTTCAAACTCTTGTGATCCGTGTACACATCACAACGGTTCCCAATAAGAAAATGTCTCCAGGTCTTGAGTGCATGCACTACAGCTGCTAACTCCAAATCATGCGTGGCATAATTCAACTCATGCGGTCGAAGCTGACGTGAGGCATATGAAACAACTCTTCCGTCTTTCATGAGTACACCTCCAAGTCCTAAGCGAGAAGCGTCGCAATACACTTGGAAATCCTTGCGTATATCCGGTAGAATCAACACTGGGGCTGTAACCAAACATTTCTTCAGCTCCTGAAAACTTGCCTCACATTCATCTGTCCACTTAAACTTAGTGTCTTTCTTCAGCAACTCCATCATGGGCTTCGCAATCTTAGAAAAATTCTCAATGCATCTCCGATAATATCCCGCGAGTCCAAGAAAACTGCAGATCTCTCCAACTGAGGTGGGTGCCAACCACTCAGTGACAAACTGAACCTTGGTAGGATCCACTACTATACCTTCTCCTGATATAACATGGCCAAGAAATCCAACTTCCTTTAACCAAAACTCACACTTACTGAACTTGGCATACAACTGATGTTCCCTGAGCTTCTTGAGAACTAAACGCAAATGCTCCTTGTGCTCCTCTTCATTCTTCGAGTATACCAAGATATCGTCAATGAACACCACAACAAACTTATCCAAGAACTCCATGAACACCTTATTCATCATACTCATGAAATAGGCAGGGGCGTTAGTCAATCCAAATGACATAACCATGTACTCATATAGCCCGTACCTTGTGGTGAAGGTTGTCTTGGGTATATCCTGTTCTCGGATCTTCAACTGGTGGTATCCTGATCGTAGATCGATCTTGGAGAATACTTTAGCTCCTTGCAGCTGGTCAAGCAAATCATTGATCATCGGCAGTGGGTACTTGTTCTTGATCGTCACTTCATTGAATGCACGATAATCAACAACCATTCTCAAAGATCCATCCTTCTTCTCAACCAAAAGCACTGGTGCTCCCCACGGTGACGAACTTCGTCGAATGTAACCTTTCTCCAATAACTCCTTAATCTGCTTCTTAATCTCCTCCAGATCATTTGCGGGCATCCGGTATGGTCTCTTCGATATCGGTCCGGTGCCTGGCAACAACTCTATGAAAAACTCAATGTCTCAATCCGGCGGCATGCCTGGTAGCTCCTCTGGAAATACATCCGGATAATCCTTCACTACAGGCACTTCCTCCTGAACAACTCCTGAGAGGGAATTTACTTGGGTTCTCCTGGGCGCATGCCTGGATGTTACAATGTGATAAAAAAACCCAACTCTCTTAGTGGGTCCTTGAGTTGCTTAGAATTTCTAGGATCAAAAACCCAAATTGCAAATAAAATATGATATGCATATCATGACCTATGTATAACATTCCAAATTGAAAATTTGGGATGTTACAATGTGTCGGAGACGTTGTCGGATGGCCTCGACGGTCTTGTCATAAAGCTAGGACACATTCCATTTTTTATAATGATAAATGTGTTGGAGACGTTGTTGGATGGCCTCGATAGTCTTGTCAAAAAACTAGGACACATTCCATTTTTTATAATGATAAATGTGTCAGAGAGGTTGTCGGATGGCCTTGACGGTCTTGTCATAAAGCTAGGACACATTCGATTTTTTATAATGATAAATACCTTTCCATGTTGTCATGTTGCACTATGCTGTCCTCTGGAAAGAATCTTGCACTATGGACATATTCACTCAAAGGACCATTGCACTGTTGATGTTATGTAGGATCAACCAGCAAAAACAACCAGAAAAAAAGGCAAGAACACACCTCAGCAAGTAGGGCCATGGTCTCAACCAACAACAAGTTCACAACCAGCCACTTCCCAGCCAACACAAAGCTCACAACAAGCTCCAAGGGCACAAGCAGCTCCAAGTGCTCCAGCTCCAAGGACACCAACAAGGGCTCTAGCAGCTACAAGGGTACCAGCACCAAGAGCTCCTGCAGCTACAAGGGCACCAAGGCCATTTAGGGCGCCAAGGGCTTCAAACTCAGCCAAGCACATCTTCATCACAAGTTCCAGCTTATGGTGATGGGAGATTGGAGTGGCTTCTAACAGGAAGGAGGGGGTAGTGTGCTTATGCTTACTTATGAGCAGTGGTGATGTGTAGCATCAGTGACAAGCTTGAGATTTTGTTGATGTAAAACATCATCTTAAATTATGTTTTTTGGTCATGTTAAACCTAGCTCTAGTGGATGATGAATGACAGTGCAAAACTACTGCATTTTGTGCTTTTGGTCATGTTGAACTTTATTCTGATTGATGATGAATGAAAGTGCCGAATGATATGGTCAAATTTTGGTGCATACTATTGTGTTTCTATGTTTTCATTACCTTTGTTGTCAAACTTATTTGCTGTCAAACTTACTGATTCTACTGCATGCATGTGTTTTTGTATTTTTATAGTGAGATTGCTGCCAGTTTCACACATATATTCAGGTTTATGCAATTCAGACAAAATCCATGCACACCTGTTGCTTTGCAAGTTTTCCCTTTTAGACAAAATTTTAGCTTTGTAGGTGTTCACTCATAAACAAAACTGTTGCTTTGCATATGTTCACTTCTGGACAAAATTCAGACAAACTAGATATAGTAGTACTTATTTCAGAAAAATATTCAGACTTAGTAACCCTCACTGCCGATTCCCGCGTGAAACAGACGCCTCGGTCAATCCTACCTGGCAAAGCATCTGCCACGTGTGCAAAACCGGCGTCTCAAAACACCCAAAACGCCATCAGGGGGTGATTTGTGTGGTATTGGACAGTCCAGGGGATTAAGAACCCAGTTTCACAGTTGGGGGGGTGATGTGCTCGAAATCTGAGTGTTCAGGGGGGTATGTCGACTTCTTTCCCGGCCGGGGCCACCCTGTCTCCTTCCTTCTCCCTCCTTCCCTCCTCCTCCCTGACCTCCCTCTCTGTCCTGCGCGCAGGAGCTGCCATGGACGCCCTGCGTCCCCGACGCCCTCTCGTCCGAATCTGGAGCCTTGACGCCAGATCCGCCGTCCGCTCCACCACTGCCGCCACCAAGTTCCCAGACGCGCCTCCCCGTTGACCACGCACGCGGGAGGATGAGGCATCGACCTCCTCATCCGCCCGCCAAGGCCCAGCCCCGAGCCAGCGCATCCCCGCGTTGACTTCTCCACCGCCACGCCTGCTTCGGCCCAAGACCCAGCCAGGGATTCACCCGGCCTGCTTCCCCTCCACCAACCTGAGCCGAGCCCAGCTAGGTGAGCAGCCCAGTTCACTGTTCAGATTCGGCCCGACACATTTTTTCCTCTGGATGAATTTAGTAATTTATCCAGAGCCTGCATATTTACAGTTTGGACCCCGAACATCATGCATATAAACTCCACAATCGTGCATCGGATTAAAATGATGTATATATGTAAAATGATTAGAATTTCATCTAGTTTCACAATATGCCACATTCATCCATGTTAAAAATGTTTAAATTGATGTTTGCATTCATTTGCATAAATGCCATGTTAAAATGGTTTAATTCATATCAATATAACCGTAGCTCTGAATTAAATGTCCTATATATGTAAATGGTGTAGGACACTTTGTTTTGATGTTTAACAACTTTAAAATATGATTTAGGGCAGAACAGTAGCAAATTCAAAAATCACATATGGGGATTTTCCGGAATTACTGTTTGTTGTTCCGGCCTCATTTAAATTTGCCTAAATAGTTAGTTTACTTATGCTTCACCTCTTGCCATGTTTAAGAACATTTAATATTGTTGAGGTCCTACATGAGAGCAAACTAAATAACTTGAATGTGGTGTTTCGTCGATATGCAACTCGTTGCATATTGAGCTCCACTTAATTTGTAGTATTGTCTGTTGCACTTTGCCATGCCATGACTCATTAAACTTGACATGCATCATATTTGATTGTGCATCATGCCATGGTTATGCTTGGTTGTTTACCATCTTGTTTGCTTCGTTCCGGTTGTGCTTCTTCTCGATAGTTCCGGTTACGTTGCGATTGTGAGGATTCATTCGACTACACCCATTCGTCTTCTTCATGGATTCGGTCTTCTACCTAGCGGGATTTCAGGCAAGTTGACCATTACCTTGGATACCACTACTATCTTTGCTTGCTAGTTGTCGCGATGCTATCCCTATGCCGCACTACCTACCACTTGTTTACCAAGCCTCCCAAATTGCCATGATAAGCCTCTAACCTTTCCACCATCCCATCAAACCATTGTTTGGCTATGTTACAGCTTTGCTCAGTGATAACCCACAAGTATAGGGGATCGCAACAGTTTTCGAGGGTAGAGTATTCAACCCAAATTTATTGATTCGACACAAGGGAAGCCAAAGAATATTCTCAAGTATTAGCAGTTGAGTTGTCCATTCAACCACACCTGGATAACTTAATATCTGCAGCAAAGTATTTAGTAGCAAAGTAGTATGGAAGTAACGGTAACAGTGGCAAAAGTAACGATAACAGTTTTGTAGTAATTGTAATGGTGGCAACGGTAAAGTAACTAAGCGAAGAACAATATGTGAAAAGCTCATAGGCATTGGATCGGTGATGGATAATTATGCCGGATGCGATTATTCATGCAACAGTTATAACATAGGGTGACACAGAACTAGCTCCAGTTCATCAATGTAATGTAGGCATGTATTCCGAATATAGTCATACGTGCTTATGGAAAAGAACTTGCATGACATCTTTTGTCCTACCCTCCCGTGGCAGCGGGGTCCTATTGGAAACTAAGGGACATTAAGGCCTCCTTTTAATAGAGTACCGGACCAAAGCATTAACACATAGTGAATACATGAACTCCTCAAACTACGGTCATCACCGGGAGTGGTCCCGATTATTGTCACTTCGGGGTTGCCGGATCATAACACATAGTAGGTGACTATAGACTTGCAAGATAGGATCAAGAACTCACATATATTCATGAAAACATAATAGGTTCAGATCTGAAATCATGGCACTCGGGCCCTAGTGACAAGCATTAAGCATAGCAAAGTCATAGCAACATCAGTCTCAGAACATAGTGGATACTAGGGATCAAACCCTAACAAAACTAACTTGATTACATGATAAATCTCATCCAACCCATCACCGTCCAGCAAGCCTACGATGGAATTACTCACGCACGGCGGTGAGCATCATGAAATTGGTGATGGAGGATGGTTGATGATGACGATGGCGACGGATTCCCCTCTCCGGAGCCCCGAACGGACTCCAGATCAGCCCTCCCGAGAGAGATTAGGGCTTGGCGGCGGCTCCGTATCGTAAAACGCGATGAATCCTTCTCTCTGATTTTTTTCTCCCCGGACATGAATATATAGAGTTGGAGTTGAGGTCGGTGGAGCACCAGGGGGCCCACGAGGAGGGGGCGCGCCCAGGGGGGTAGGCGCGCCCCCACCCTCGTGGACAGGGTGTGGGCCCCTTGGCCTTGATTCTTTCGCCAGTATTTTTTATTATTTCCAAAAATAATCTCCGTTTATTTTCATGTCATTCCGAGAACTTCTATTTCTGCACAAAGATAACACCATGGCAATTCTGCTGAAGACAACATCAATCCGGGTTTTTCCATTCAAATCATGCAAGTTAGAGTCCAAAACAAGGGCAAAAAGTGTTTGGAAAAGTAGATACGACGGAGACGTATCAACTCCCCCAAGCTTAAACCTTTGCTTGTCCTCAAGCAATTCAGTTGATAAACTGAAAGTGATAAAAAAACTTTTACAAACTCTGTTTGCTCTTGTTGTTGTAAATATGTAAAGCCAGCATTCAAGTTTTCAAGTTTTCAGCAAAGATTATGAACTAACCATATTCACAATAACATTTAGGTCTCATGTTTACTCATATCAATGGCATAATCAACTAGCGAGCAATAATAATAGAAAATCTCGGATGAAAACACTTTCTCAAAACAATCATAATATGATATAACAAGATGGTATCTCGCTAGCCCTTTCTGAGACCGCAAAACATAAATGCAGAGCACCTTTGAAGATCAAGGACTGACTAAACATTGTAATTCATGGTAAAAGAGATCCAGTCATAGTCATACTCAATATAAATTAATAGTAATGGATGCAAATGACAGCGATGCTCTCCAGCTGGTGCTTTTTAATAAGAGGGTGATGACTCAACATAAACGTAAATAGATAGGCCCTTCGCAGAGGGAACCAGGGATTTGTAGAGGTGCCAGAGCTCGGTTTTTGAAATAGAGATGAATAATATTTTGAGCGGACTTTCATTGTCAACATAACAACCGAGAGATCTCGATATCTTCCATGCTACACACATTATAGGCGGTTCCCAAACAGAATGGTAAAGTTTATACTCCCCCTCCACCAACAAACATCAATCCATGGCTTGTCCGAAACAACGAGTGCCTCCAACTAACAAGAGTCCCGGGGGAGTTTTGTTTGCAATTATTTTGATTTGATTTGCATGAAGCATGGGACTGGGCATCCCGGTGACCAGCCATTTTCTCGTGAGTGAGGAGCGGAGTCCACTCCTCTTGAGAATAACCCGCCTAGCATGGAAGATACAGACAGCCCTAGTTGATACATGAGCTATTCGAGCATACAAAACAGAATTTCATTTGAAGGTTTAGAGTTTGGCACATACAAATTTACTTGGAACGGCAGGTAGATACCGCATATAGGAAGGTATGGTAGACTCATATGGAATAACTTTGGGGTTTAAGGGATTGGATGCACAAGCAGTATTCCCGCTTAGTACAAGTGAAGGCTAGAAAAGACTGGGAAGCGACCAACTAGAGAGCGACAACAGTCATGAACATGCATTAAAATTAATAAACATTGAGTGCAAGCATGAGTAGGATATAATCCACCATGAACATAAATATCGTGGAGGCTATGTTGATTTTGTTTCAACTACATGTGTGAACATGTGCCAAGTCAAGCCACTTGAATCATTCAAAGGAGGATACCACCCTACTATACCACATCACAACCATTTTAATAGCATGTTGGCACACAAGGTAAACCATTATAAACTCCTAGCTAATTAAGCATGGCATAAGCAACTATAATCTCTAATTGTCATTGCAAACATGTTTATTAATAATAGGCTGAATCAGGAACGATGGACTAATCATATTTACAAAAACAAGAGAGATCGAGTTCATACCAGCTTCTCTCATCTCAATCAATCCATCATATATCGTCATAATTGCCTTTCACTAGCACGACCGAACGATGATAATAATAATAGTGCACGTGCTTTGGACTAAGTTGGAATCTGCAAGCATTCAATAAACAGGAGAAGACAAGGCAATATGGCCTCTTGGTTAAATCAACAATAATGTATATAAGAGCCACTTCAACATTTTCATTATGGTCTTCCCCTCTCGACCCCCAAAGAACAAGAAAAGAAATGAAACTATTTACACGGGAAAGCTCCCAACAAGCAAAAGAAGAACAGGAAATCTTTTTGGGTTTTCTTTTAATTAATACTACTATAGCATGAAAAGTAAACTAGCTAAAAGCTACAACTAATTTTTTTCTTAAGGTTTTTCAAACACACAAGAAGAAAGCATAAAAAAGGAAAATAAACTAGCATGGATAGTACAATGAAAAAGTATGAGCACCGACAACTAGCATGAGTTTGTGAACATAAATGTAATGTCGGTGAGAAATACGTACCCCCCCAAGCTTAGGCTTTTGGCCTAAGTTGGTCTATGCCCATGGATCAAAGTTGTAGTTGGGGTTGTACTGAGATGCAGCAGCTATTGCATCGTGGGCTGCAGCTTGGAGGCGAGCTGTCTCCGACCTCCTCTCATACTCGTTTGCCTCCTCCCTGGTTATAACATGTCTCCCTTTTGTCTGAAAGCCAAAGAAAGTAGGAGCAGGGAGAGCAACATGGAAAATGCGGCGCCTGTCAAACATTAGTCGGTACTGGAGAGGTTGTTCGTTCCTCTCAATTAACTGATGGCGAACCATAGCCTCATATCCTAGATAAGTGGGAGGCAATTCCATATCATTTTCATGTATGGGTATCCCAAGGAAATTAGCCACACGGGTTGCATAAATTCCACCAAACAAGTCTCCACTCAAACCATTATTATGCAACCTCCATGCAACAATGGCCCCCAAGTTATATTGCTTATCTCCTAAAACAGCACTCTTTAGAACACTAAGATCAGGGACACACATGTGACATGCTTCATCCTTACCATTTATGCACCTACCTATGAAGAGAGAAAAATAACGTATAGCAGGAAAGTGAATGCTCCCTATGGTAGCTTGTGTTATATCTCTAGATTCCCCCACTGTAATACTAGCAAGAAAATCTCTAAACTCAGCTTTGCGAGGTTCACTAGGACTACCCCATTGTGGAAGTTTGCAAGCAGTATTAAAATCCTCTAAGTCGATAGTATAAGATTGGCCATAGATATCAAATAGGACAGTGTGAGAATTACGTGAAGATGAAAATTTGAACCTTCTCACAAAGGAATCAGTTAGGTGATAGTACTGAGGGCACTTATCTAGCATGAAGCCCTCGAGTTCAGCATTATGCACATATGCATCAAATTCCTCCTTAATTCCTGCTCGGACCATGAAATCTTCTGACGGCCATTCACAAGGCCGTACTTGAGCTTCTCTTGGTGGTTCATGGTCCGGCTCACGCATTGCGGGCCTGGGTCCTTGCTTCCTTGAAGAACCACCTTGGTACATTTTCCTAAACATATTTCTCCCTCTGAAAAATTTCTGAAAAATTTAGGAACTTAAAATAATAGTGAACCAAACTCAACAAAATTGATAGCAACTACTCCCACAAGTGCCTAGAGACTATATCATGCATTAGAACTACTTGGGACCATATAAATTTGACATGCAAGCTCAAGAACAGGGTCACCTAGGCAGCAAAAATTTGCAATGAATAAAGCACTAGAACATAAACTAATTGGACCATTGGAGGAGTCACATACCGAAGAACAATCCCCCAAAGCAGTTTTGTGAGTGGAGCTTTGAGCAGGAGATCGAAAATCGTAGCAAAATGAGCTAGAACTCGTGCTTGAGCTGGTTGGTGATTTTTTTGGGAGGAAGAAGGAGTGTGTGGTGGCTGGAATAAGTGGAGGGGAGCCACCATGGGCCCACGAGGCAGGGGGCGCGCCCAGGGGGTGGGGGCGCCCTGGACCCTCGTGGCCAGGTGCTTGCTCCCCCTGCTGTGTTCTCAGTGCCAGATATTCTCAAATATTCCAGAAAAAAATCATATTTCATTTTCGGGGCATTTGGAGAACTTTTATTTTCGGGGTATTTATTATTGCACGAATAATTCAGAAAACGGACATAATATACTATTTTTGCTTTATTTAATCTAAATAACAGAAAGTAAAAGGAGGGTACAGAAGGTTGTGCTTCCTAACTTCATCCATCTCATGCTCATCAAAAGGAATTCACTAACAAGGTTGATCAAGTCTTGTTAACAAACTCATTCCGAATAACATGGAACCGGAGAAATTTCGAATGACACCATGTTACCTCAACAGGGATATGCACGTCCCCAATAATAAGAATATCATATCTCTTTCTGACAGTAGGAAGAGGAAATTCAAAACCTCCAAAAATAATTGTTTTTCCAATAGAGTTGATACTGTGAACTTGAGGTTGTTTCCTCGGAAAGTGTACCGTATGCTCATTACCATTGACATGAAAAGTGACATTGCCTTTGTTGCAATCAATAACAGCCCCTGCAGTATTCAAAAAGGGTCTTCCAAGAATAATAGACATACTATCGTCCTCAGGAATATCAAGAATAACAAAGTCCGTTAAAATAGTAACATTTGCAACCACAACAGGCACATCCTCACAAATACCGACAAGTATAGCGGTTGATTTATCGGCCATTTGCAAAGATATTTCAGTAGGTGTCAACTTATTCAAATCAAGTCTACGATATAAAGAGAGAGGCATAACACTAACACCGGCTCCAAGATCACATAAAGCAGTTCTAACATAGTTTCTTTTAATGGAGCATGGTATAGTTGGTACTCCTGGATCTCCTAGTTTCTTTGGTATTCCACCCTTAAAAGTATAATTAGCAAGCATGGTGGAAATTTCAGCTTCCGGTATCTTTCTCTTATAAGTAACAATTTCTTTCATATACTTGGCATAAGGATTCATTTTAATCATATCAGGAAAACGCATACGCAAAAAGATAGGCCTAATCATTTCAGCAAAGCGCTCAAAATCCTCATCATCCTTTTTCTTGGATGGTTTGGGAGGAAAAGGCATGGGTTTCTGAACCCATGGTTCTCTTTCTTTACCATGCTTCCTAGCAACAAAGTCTCTCTTATCATAACGTTGATTCTTTGATTGTGGGTTATCAAGATCAACAGCAGGTTCAATCTCTACATCATCATTATTGCTAGGTTGAGCATCAACATGAACATCATCATTAACATTATCACTAGGTTCATGTTCATCACCAGATTGTGTTTCAGCATCAAAGATAGAAATATCATTGGGATTCTCAGGTGTTTCAACAACAGGTTCACTAGAAGCATGCAAAGTCCTATCATTTTTATTTTTCTTCCTCTTAGAGGGACTAGGTGCATCTACATTAATTCTCTGAGAATCCTGCTCAATTCTCTTAGGATGGCCCTCAGGATACAAAGGTTCCTGAGTCATTTTACCCCCTCTAGTCATAACTCTAACAGCATTATCATTTTTCTTACTATTTAATTCATTGTGCAAATCATTTTGCGCTTTAAGAACTTGTTCTACTTGAGTGGTAACCATAGAAGCATGTTTACTAATGAGTTTAAGTTCACCTTTAACTCTAGACAGATAATCACTCAAGTGTTCAATCATATAAGCATTGCGTTTTAATTGTCTACCAAAATAAGCATTGAAATCTACTTGCTTAACCATAAAATTATCAAACTCATCTAAGCATTGGCTAGCAAACTTAGTAGGTGGGATTTCAGCTTTATCATATCTATAGAGAGAATTTACCTTTACTACCTGTGTCGGGTTATCAAGGCCATGTATTTCTTCGATAGGTGGTAAATTAAGGCCATGTATTTCTTCAACAGGAGGTAAATTCTTGACATCTTCAGCTTTAATACCTTTTTCTTTCATAGATTTCTTCAGGACTGAGAAATAGAATACCCCTTTTCTTCGGAGTTGGCTTAGGAGTTGGTTCAGGGAGTGTCCAATTGTTTTCATTCGTCAACATATTATTCAATAGAATTTCAGCTTCATCAACAGTTCTTTCCCTGAAAACACAACCAGCACAACTATCCAGGTGGACTCTGGAAGCATCGGTTAGTCCATTATAAAAGATATCTAGTATTTCATTTTTCTTGAGAGGATGATCAGGCAAAGCATTAAGTAATTGGAGAAGCCTCCCCCAAGCTTGTGGGAGACTCTCTTCTTCAATTTGCACAAAATTACATATATCCCTTAAAGCAGCTTGTTTCTTATGAGCAGGGAAATATTTAGCAGAGAAGTAATAAATCATATCCTGGGGACTACGCACACAACCAGGATCAAGAGAATTAAACCATGTCTTAGCATCACCCTTTAATGAGAACGGAAATAATTTAAGGATATAATAGTAGCGAGTTTTCTCATCATTAGTGAATAGGGTAGCTATATCATTTAATTTAGTAAGATGTGCCACAACAGTTTTAGATTCATAGCCATAGAAAGGATCAGATTCAACCAGAGTAATTATCTCAGGATCAACAGAGAAATCATAATCCTTATCGGTAACAAAGATAGGTGAAGTAGCATAAGCAGGATCACATTTCATTCTAGCATTCAAAGATTTTTCTTTCAGCTTAGCTAATAATTTCTTAAGATCACTCCTATCATTGCAAGCAAGAAAGTCTCTAGCAGTTTCTTCATCCATAACATAACCCTCAGGCACAACAGGCAATTCATATCTAGGAGGAGAATCTTCATCATCACTTTCATCAATATTATCAGTTTCAATTATTTCATTCTCTCTAGCCCTAGCAAGTTGTTCATCAAGAAATTCACCTAGTGGCACAATAGTATAGAGCATAGAAGTAGTTTCATCATAAGTATCATGCATAGCAGAAGTGGCATCATCAATAACATGCGACATATTAGAATTAATAGCAGAAGCACGTTTAGGTGTCGCAAGCTTACTCAAAACAGAAGGTGAATCAAGTGCAGAGCTAGATGGCAGTTCCATACCTCCCCTCGTAGTTGAGGGATAAATTTTGGTTTTCTCGTCTTTCAAGTTCCTCATAGTAACCAGTAGATATAAATCCCAAGTGACTCAAAGAATAGAGCTATGCTCCCCGGCAACGGCACCAGAAAATAGTTTTGATAACCCACAAGTATAGGGGATCGCAACAGTTTTCGAGGGTAGAGTATTCAACCCAAATTTATTGATTCGACACAAGGGGAGCCAAAGAATATTCTCAAGTATTAGCAGTTGAGTTGTCAATTCAACCACACCTGGATAACTTAATATCTGCAGCAAAGTATTTAGTAGCAAAGTAGTATGGAAGTAACGGTAACAGTGGCAAATGTAATGATAACAGTTTTGTAGTAATTGTAAAGTGGCAACGGTAAAGTAACTAAGCGAAGAACAATATGTGAAAAGCTCGTAGGCATTGGATCGGTGATGGATAATTATGCCGGATGCGATTATTCATGCAACAGTTATAACATAGGGTGACACAGAACTAGCTCCAATTCATCAATGTAATGTAGGCATGTATTCCGAATATAGTCATACGTGCTTATGGAAAAGAACTTGCATGACATCTTTTGTCCTACCCTCCCGTGGCAGTGGGGTCCTATTGGAAACTAAGGGATATTAAGGCCTCCTTTTAATAGAGTACCGGACCAAAGCATTAACACATAGTGAATACATGAACTCCTCAAACTACGGTCATCACCGGGAGTGGTCCCGATTATTGTCACTTCGGGGTTGCTGGATCATAACACATAGTAGGTGACTATAGACTTGCAAGATAGGATCAAGAACTCACATATATTCATGAAAACATAATAGGTTCAGATCTGAAATCATGGCACTCGGGCCCTAGTGACAAGCATTAAGCATAGCAAAGTCATAGCAACATCAATCTCAGAACATAGTGGATACTAGGGATCAAACCCTAACAAAACTAACTCGATTACATGATAAATCTCATCCAACCCATCACCGTCCAGCAAGCCTACGATGGAATTACCCACGCACGGCGGTGAGCATCATGAAATTGGTGATGGAGGATGGTTGATGATGACGATGGCGACGGATTCCCCTCTCCGGAGCCCCGAACGGACTCCAGATCAGCCCTCCCGAGAGAGATTAGGGCTTGGCGGCGGCTCCGTATCGTAAAACGTGATGAATCCTTCTCTCTGATTTTTTTCTCCCCGAATGTGAATATATAGAGTTGGAGTTGAGGTCGGTGGAGCTCCAGGGGGCCCACGAGGCAGGGGGCGCGCCCCCACCCTCGTGGACAGGGTGTGGGCCCCCTGGCCTTGATTCTTTCGCCAGTATTTTTTATTATTTCCAAAAATAATCTCCGTTGATTTTCAGGTCATTGCGAGAACTTTTATTTCTACACAAAGATAACACCATGGCAATTCTGCTGAAAACAGCGTCAGTCCAGGTTAGTTCCATTCAAATCATGCAAGTTAGAGTCCAAAACAAGGGCAAAAGTGTTTGGAAAAGTAGATACGATGGAGATGTATCACTCAGCCCCTCTTATAGCATTGCTAGTTGCATGTGCAGTTGCAGGTTGTTCCATGTTGGGACATGGATATCATGGGATATCACAATATCTCTTATTTAATTAATGCATCTATATAGTTGGTGAAGGGTGGAAGGCTTAGCCTTTTGCTTGGTGTTTTGTTCCACTCTTGCCGCCTTAGTTTCCGTCATATCGGTATTATGTTCCTTGATTTTGCGTTCCTAACACGGTCGGGGTTTATGGGCCCCCCTTGATTCTTCGCCTAAAGAAAGCTGTCCTGAGGAGATCCAACATTTATTGGTGCGCGTCGGTGCTATACAAACGGATTTTAACCCCTTTCCGCGACTGCATTTGGAACCGTCGCCAAGTGAGTGTGGGCGATGGGGGGTCCTTCCTACACGAACCAGAAATCGTCGGGGATAGGCCCTCCTGGGACACAGGCTGGGGCCGTGTGCGATCGGGCGCGGCATCGAAACCCAATCATTTCTGTAGGTATGTACATCCCACACGGTAATCCGAGAAAAACATTTCCGTATGTATGTATATCCCACATGGTGAATCCCAGAAAAACATTTCCGTTCGTATGTATATCACACACAGTCAATCCAAGGAATACGTTTCCGTTCTTATGTACATCCCACACAGTCAATCCAGGGAAAACGTTTCCGTTTGTAGGTACATCCCACACAGTTTTATGTGTAGGCTCGTGTGTGAAAGGTGTAACTATCACACACGGTCTGCCTTGGTTAACTGTTTGCTTTTATCAACTATATCACACACGATTTGATGAAGAAAACTGTGTGGCATTGGGCTATCCATCGCAAGCGCTTTTACTGCTAGAACCGTTTGCAAAGGTCCATGACACATTTAGCAGGTTTGCTAGTTTACAGTTAATAATTCCAATATTACGCAAATTCACATTTCATATCGAACAACTGTTTGCCAATTTCATACCAGGCACATAAATATATTATAACATTATAGTACGGTAGCTACATAAAAACAGCACAGTACAACATATAGCTACTTCAACTTCATAAGAACAATATATTCATTTCCCTAATTGAGATCATCCAGGCTCGTCTTATCCACCTCTGCTTTCAGTTCGGTAAGAACCTGTTTTGCACGCGCCAACTGGGAAAGTGCCTCCTCCTTTGCCAAAACCATCTTAGCAAAGTCTGATTTAAAAAATCTAAGCTCATTCTCCACCTTCAACTCTTTATCCCGCATCTTCAAATATTCTTCAGCGTTGACAACAGTTTCTCTAAGCCTACATCTGTTCTCTTCCTCATACATGCTCCAGAGCTTCGCTAGGCACATCTTCAAAGACTACGGCCGAGGACCCCCAGCCAACCGAAGAATAGGCCATGTTTGCCATGAACCCTGACGTACTCAAGATGGAATCCTCCAAAGACTTGGTGCACACTTCAATACATGTCGGAATCATCAGCATGCGTATCCCTAGATGTAACCGACCTACATGTAACCCTAGGTACCTCATGTGCCTATATAAGCCGAGGGGTTTAGCTCGTTGTCAGATCCCATATTTGTCTCAAATCTGGTATGGTAAAATGTTCATAGGGAATTGAAAATTTTCTAGGAAATACCCATGGATGCCTAGGATTGCTTCTGATTGACTTTCATTTGTTGGATTGTTTGCTTAGAAGAGATAAAATCCAAATGCATCCAATAGTAACCTAGCAAACCATGGTAGAAACCAACCCTTTTGAAATATTATTTGGGCACAAGGTTAACCTTACTAAGTCCCAAGAGTATTCAAGCCAAAATGATTTTCCAAGAATTGAGTTGGATTCATTTTGGAATCAATTCAAATCAAAGGGAAATTATTCAAAATGGCTTGGCAATTATTTTGGCAGGAAGATGAATTCCACTAGTCCAAACAATGACCTAGACCTTCTGCCATTTTTCTAAAATAGATTTGAAATATATTTGGTTTTGAAATCAAATTCAAATTCAAAAGGAAAAGACAAGTTGCATAAATTATTTGTCCAAAATGGTCAAACAAAAGTTCACACATTCACAAATATTCTATTTGGAATTTAGGAAAGATTCTCTATTGGACGAAAATTCAAATTCAAAACATTTTTGAATTTACAAAACAGACAGAAAGAGAAAAAGAAGAAAAACAAAAACAGAAAAGAAGAAGAAAAAAGAAGGCCCAGCCGAGCCAGCCAGCCAGGCCGCAGCCCACCTAAGTGTGACGCCTCGACTTAATCATGCACTAATCATACACACAAATGTGCATGATCAAGATCAGAGACTCACGGGAAGTTATCACAACACAACTCTAGACACAAATTAAAGTCATACAAGCTTTATATTACAAGCCACGGGCCTCGAGGGCTCGAATACATAAGCTCGAATACAAACGAGTCAGCGGAAGCAACAATATCTGAGTACAAACATAATGTAAACAAGTCTGCCTTAAGAAGGCTAGCACAAACATCAACAACGATCGAAAAGGCAAGGCCTCCTACCCGTGAGTCTCATAACTACTCCTGGTCATCGACGGTCTCCAGGTAGTAGTAGGCTCTGTCAGGGTAGTAGTAGTCGTCGGTGGTGGCATCTAGCTCCTGGGGTCCGTCATCTGATCGCAGCAATCGGGTATAGGAGAAAAGAAGTAGCAAAACAACCGTAAGTACTCATCCAAAGTACCCGCAAGACTTACATCAGAACTATGCTAAGTATGCATCGGTATCAAAGGAATGGGGCTATATCTATACACTGAACTGCAGAAATGCCAGAAGAGAAGGGAAGTCCTGGCCTATCGAAGACTAGCATCTTGAAGCATCTTGCAGCATTAGATGTGTGCATATTAGAATATTATAAAGTAGTAAACATCTTGTAGTAACGCCCAGAGATCCTTCCTCAACTCCCTTCGAGGAAACAATCTCGAAGGCATCATATCCATTTCACATCTCCAGTAACAAGTTCTAGTTGTATAGATCGGGATACAACTCCGAGCGTCTGTTGCCATGGACACGGCTATTCGAATAGATTAACTTTCCTGCAGGGGTGAACAAACTTACCCAACACACTCGATTAACTCCGGCCGAACACACTTTCCTGGGTCATGCCCGACCTCGGCTGATCGACACGCCGGAATCCTACCTAGGCTCAACAGAGAGGCCAGCATGCTGGTCTACACCCTAAGCACGCAGGAGCCTTGGGCCCATCGCCCTTTGCACTCCTACATGTTGCGCACGCGTCCTGGAGCAGACCCACATCCTAATACAAGCGCAGGTGGTTCCCATCCAACTGGGCGCGTGCCACTCAAACACTGACACTGAAAGTGCTTTCGGAGAATCGTATGACGTAGAGTGCCCATATTTATTCCCGCGTGGTGCTCAGTGCGAAAAGGCTAGAGGCCTACTTGGATCACATATCCAAACCATTAGTGTCTTCAGAGCACGCGGAGATGATCAATGATCCACGATCTGTGGCCCCGTTGCCCTATCTCACGGACTTACGGAAAGGGCTAAGAATGCCCGGCCATGCCCTGTAGTTATCTCGCGGGTACCCTCATAGTCAACCCGACTCGCAATTGACTATCGGGAACTCAGGTCCACCTCTACCGAAGTGGTAGCGCTTGTCCCTCCAGTCCCCCAGAAACAGTAACTCTCATGGGTAACCGTGGGGGCCGACCCATCTTTAATATGGTACTGGGGGTAAAGTCAAAGTAACTATGTGTCCATAACATCAAGGGGGAATATGAGGAATCACCCTCGATAGATTCCACTTGATGTAACCGTCAAGGTGAAATTAGAGGAATCACCCTCGAGGGTTCACACTTGAGGTGTTGCACGACAGAGTCATTATCTGGAGTGGCGAAGGAGGAATCACCCTTGTAGACCACGACCGATTAACTACACTGTAGAGATCTCATCAGAAGTGCTATACGAGGTGTCACCCTCAGCACTCGGTAGTAACCCTGCAATGTCGTACAACTAAGGGGGTGTGATGTGATGTGTCGGGTTCTGGACGTCCATCACGTTGATTGAGTCATCTGGTAATCCAGTGGGGGCAACAGGGACAAGGTGAGGGGTCACTGATGGATCACACTAACCAACCTATACTATGTATATAGGATAAGCAAGTAAGGTACAAAAGCAGGTTACAAAAGCAGGTTATACATCAGAATAGGAGCAATCAATTACAGTAGCAAAATCTAATGCAAGCATGAGAGAGAAGGAATAGGCGATATAGGAATGATCAAGCGGGGTTTACTTGTTTGGAAGTTGTGCAGACAGACTCGGACCCTCGACGGTGCACTAGTCGATCACCAGATCAACAATGGTCTCGGGGTCTACCGGAGAAGGAGGGGGAAGAAACAATAAATAACAAGCATACAGATGCAACATAATGCATGACATGACAGTAGGCTATGCTAGGGATGACCTAACGCAGTGCTAAGTGTTATAGGTGGAGCGGGAATATTTTCCCGACTCCAGGTATTTATCGGTTAGACGATCCGGAGGGGAAGGTTCCAAGTTTTCTATGTTAGAGGCATGTGACAGGTATGTGGAGGGCATATTCAGATTCGTCTTATTTTTTCTGATCAATTTTCATATATAATTTATTTTCATCGTAGTTACGGTTTAATTTATATGATTTTTTAAGGTTTTAAACAATATTCTGAAAATTCTGGAATTAATTTAATTATAAAAAGAAAACAATTAACAGAAAAGGCTGGGTGCACCCGGGGCAGTGCACCTAGCAGTGCACAGAGGGGCTGACAGGTGGGGCGAGTCAACTGCACAGTTAGTAGTTGACTGGTCCATGTTGACCAGTCAAAGTGGGCGCCGGGACCCACCTGTCATTAACTTATCCTTTAATAACTCATTTTTATTTTTATTATTACTATCTTTTTTTTACAAGGGCGGGTCCACATGGCAGTGGCCCGAACCGGCCACAGCTGGGCTCGCGCGCGTGGTCGCCCACAAAGGAGCGCCGACGGCCAGCTCGTAGCGCGCCGAGGAAAAGGCAGGGCGCGGCCCCGGAAGTGGTGGCCCTGGTGAGCGTGGGGAGTGGCGGGCGGACTCCAGCACTTCAGGGGGAGCAGGGCGCGGCGGAGCGAGGCCGCAAGCAGGGAGGTGTAGCGAGCAGCGGTCGGGCTTGGCAGGGCGAGCGATGGCAGGCGGGACAACAGGGCGGGGGCGCGCGCCTGGGTGCGGCCAAGGAGCGGCGTGCGCACTAGGAGCTGCCGACGTCGCGGCATCGTCGGGCAGCAGCAGAGGCGACAGCACAAGAGCGCGGCGCGCGGGCTGGCGAAGGCGGCTCCCGGGACGACCATGAGCGGCAGCGGTGCAATAGGTAGCAGTAGCAGGCAGTAGGAGCAGAAGGAGCAAGCATCACGAGCAACAAGCAATTACATGCAATGCAGCAACAGTAGCAGCAGCAGCACACGGGCGTGGGTGATGTTGCTTGAAGCTACGTCGGTATTTCCCCAAAGAGGAAGGGATGATGCAGCACAACAGCGGTAGGTATTTCCCTCATATATGAAACCAAGGTTATCGAACCAGTAGGAGAACCAAGAAACACAACGTAATCAACCTCTGCACACAGATAACAAATCCTCGCAACCCGACATGTTAAAGGGGTTGTCAATCCCTTCCGGGGTACGGCGCCTCAAGATAGGCAAACGGACGTGAGATAATTTGTAGTAGATTGATAGATCGAGCGCCAAATAAAATAAATAAAACGCAGCAAGGTATTTTTATATTTTTGGTTTAATAGATCTGAAAATAAATGCAAGGAAAAACTAGATCGCAAAGGCAAATATATGAGAAAGAGACCCAGGAGCCGTAGATTTCACTAGTGGCTTCTCTCGAGAAAAATAGAAAACGGTGGGTAAACAAATTAATGTTGGGCAATTGATAGAACTTCAAATAATCATGATGATATCCAGGCATCATGTCCAAGATTAGTAGACCGACTCCTGCCTGCATCTACTACTATTACTCCACACGTCAACCGCTATCCAGCATGCATCTAGTGTATTAAGTTCATGGAGAAACGGAGTAATGCAATAAGAACGATGACATGATGTAGACAAGATCTATCTATGTAGAGATAGACCCCATCGTTTTATCCTTAGTAGTAATGATACATACGTGTCGGTTCCCTTTCTGTCACTGGGAGCAAGCACCGTAAGATTTAACCCACTACAAAGCACCTCTTCCCATGGCAAGATAAATAGACCAAGTTGGCCAAACAAAACCCAAATATCGGAGAAGAAATACGAGGCTATAAGAGATCATGCATATAAGAGATCAAAGAAACTCAAATAACTTTCATGGATATAAAAGATATAACTGATCATAAATTCAAAGTTCATCAGATCCCAACAAACACACCGCCAAAAGAGTTACATCATATGGATCTCCAAGAGAACATTGTATTGAGAATTCAGCGAGAGAGAGCAAGCCATCTAGCTACTAACTACGGACCCGAAGGTCTACAAAGAACTACTCACGCATCATCGGAGAGGCACCAATGGAGATGGTGAACCCCATCCGAGATGGTGTCTAGATTGGATCTGGTGGTTCTGGACTCTGCGGCGGCTAGATGAATATTTCGTCGACTCCCCTAGGGTTTTGGGAATATTGGGGTATTTATAGAGCAAAGAGGTGGTCCGGGGGGCACCCGAGGTGGGAACACCCCACCAGGGCGCGCCTGGGCCTCCTGGCGCGCCCTGGTGGGTTGTGCCCCTCTCGGGGCACCCCCCAGGCGTAGCCAAGGCCCATTATGTTCCTGTTGGTCCAAAAAAAATCTTCGTGAAGTTTCGTTGCATTTGGACTCCGTCTAATATTGATTTCCTGCGATGTAAAAAACATGCAGAAAACAGCAACTGGCACTTGGCACTGTGTCAATAGGTTAGTACCAAAAAATGATATAAAATGATTATAAAACATCCAAGATTGATAATATAACAGCATGGAACAATCAAAAATTATAGATACGTTGGAGACGTATATGCATCCCCAAGCTTAACTCCTACTCGTCCTCAAGTAGGTAAGTGATAAAAACAGAATTTTTGATGTGGAATGCTGCCTAACATGTCATATCATATTCCTTTCTTTATAGCATGGACAATTGGACTTTCATGTAATTCAAAGCAATAGTCTAGTTTTGATATAATAATTTAGATACTCAAGCATATCAACAAGCAACCAAGTCTTTCAAAATATTAATGCTAAAATAAGTGATCCCTAGCCCATCATGCTCAATCATTGATCCATTCATGAAACACACCCGCATATTAGCTACACCCAATACTCAAGTACGATCATATTGCCTCATAGTAGGTGCTTTTATAAGAGAAGATGGAGACTCAAAAATAAAAATTGCATAAAGTAAAAGAAAGGCCCTTCGCAGAGGGAAGTAGGGATTTGTAGAGGTGCTAGAGCTCAAAGCGAAAAATTAGAGATAAAAACATTTTGGGAGGTGTATCCATCCCACCAACGAAAACGACTTAGAGTTCCCAACACTTTCCATGCTAGATATATCATAGGCGGTTCCCAAACAGAAAATAAAGTTTATTCATTTTCCACCATACTTTCACTTTCCATGGGTAGCCGTATGCACGGTTGCCCACCATACCAACACTTTCCAAGGAATTTTTTATTTGACAACATAAAGTAAATTCATTTTTGCATTTCAGGACTAGGCATCCCTAAAACCTTTGCCTTACTTCGTGCAATGACAAGTGAATAAACACTCATCGTGAGAATAACACATCCAGCATGGAAAATATTAGCCACCCCTCACCGCTCCGCGAGCGAAACAAACACACAAAAGAGAAGTTTATTTTGAAAATTAGAGATGGCACATGCAAATTTGCTTAGAACGGCAAAAGATATAACTGATCATAAACTCAAAGTTCATCAGATGCCAACAAACACACCGCAAAAAGAGTTACATCATATGGATCTCCAAGAGACCATTGTATTGAGAATTCAGCGAGAGAGAGGAAGCCATCTAGCTACTAACTATGGACCCGAAGGTCTACAAAGAACTACTCACGCATCATCGAAGAGGCACCAATGGAGGTGGTGAACCCCATCCGAGATGGTGTCTAGATTGGATCTGGTGGTTCTAGACTCTGCTGCGGCTAGATGAATATTTCGTCGACTCCCCTAGGGTTTTGGGAATATTGGGGTATTTATAGAGCAAAGAGGCGGTCCGGGGGGCACCCGAGGTGGGCACAACCCACCAGGGTGCGCCTGGGCCTCCTGGCGTGCCCTGGTGGGTTGTGCCCCCCTCGGGCACCCCCAGGCGCAGCTAGGGCCCATTATGTTCCTTCTGGTCCAAAAAAATCTCTGTGAAGTTTCGTTGCATTTGGAATCCGTCTGATATTGATTTCCTGCGATGTAAAAAATATGCAGAAAACAGCAATTGGCACTTGACACTATGTCAATAGGTTAGTACCAAAAAATGATATAAAATGATTATTAAACATGCATGATTGATAATATAACAGCATGAAATAATCAAAAATTATAGATACGTTGGAGACATATCAGTGGGCGAGAGGGCGTGGCGCGCGCGTGGATGGCGTGAGGTAGCAGCAGGCAGCTGCTGGATGCACGAGTGGAGGCGTCCCAACGCACGCATCAAGGTGAGTCGAACGGTCGCATCGACACTTGCTAGAGCGGCGGGAATATTTGGCTACGACAATGAGCAACAGCGGCATTGAGATGACCTCGCCGAGAACGAAGCTACCACACATGGGGAGGAGCGAGGGGGAGTCAAGGCGGACCAGAAGCTCATAGAGATGCCCTACGGGGCTCAACGAGGACGAGGGCGCCGCGTCGGCGGCGGATTAGGTGATGGCGTGCGGTGGCCGTGGCCGAGAAGGAGGGCTCAATGGCGAGGCTCCATGGTGATCCAGCCTGCGATGCTCCGCATAGGCGACGAGGCCGAAGGAGCGCATCTCCTGGACATCCTCCCATCGGTAGGGGACAACACTGGCTGCGAGGATGAGGGCGGCATGGTGATGGTGGTCGCGGGCGACAGTTAAATTTAAGGGGGCGAGACAAGGGGAACTAATGGGAGGACTAGGGTTTGTCGGAGGCACGGGCAGCTTCTCATCCACCGCAGGGACTCGCTGGATGTTCGACGCATGCCGCACCGGCACGTGGGCGGCCATGGCGAGCGTGCTGCCGCCTGCGTGTCGTGAGGTGGGAGAAAGGCCGGCCTTGGTGGGCTGGGCTACACTGTGGTGACTCGAAGCCCAGTCCACCACTGATTTTGTTTCTTACCCTTTGTTCTTTTTTGTTTAATTTCCAGTACCCGTTTGCATTAAATTGAGCCACCAAATGATTTTTGCTTTGAACAAAACTTGGCACATAATTCTAACACAATATCTTGAGATGGCACAAAACGTTTGGGGTCAAAAGGAGTTGTCTAACCATTTTTAGAAATTGAAAAGGCCAATTTAATTGCTGCTGGAACACTAAATTAATTCCTAGGGGCATTTTGGAAATTCAAATGAGGTTGGTTTCAACATGACAATGATCATAGGAATTTATAGGATAATGTGAACATTTTAGTTTTACTGTTTGAAGAAATAAATATTTTACTTGCATTTTAAATTTGAATTTGACTTTGATTTTTATAAAGGGGCAATTTGGTTTAGTAAATCTTGATGACATGGCACCATTAGTGTGAGGTCATTGTAGCATGGCACTGGGGTGTTACAAATCTCCTCCACTACAAGAAATCATGTCCCGAGATTTAAGAGGTAGAGTTAAGGGGAAGGAATTGGTTACAGAAATTCTAACGCGTCTTCTCGGTCTTGGTTGCTCTTCTCGAAGAGGTCAGTCCAAGGTGTTGAAGTCTTCCTTTGTGTGCATCAGGGCATCATGACAAAGTTGTCATTCTTCCTTCAGGTCCTCATCGTACTTATGAAAAATAAGGGGGGTATTTCTGGAGAACGGACCTCTACAAGGATGATCATTTGGTAGATAACTCAGGGAAGCTGGTGGAAAGTAACTCTCGAATTGAAACTTAAGAAATATCGAGAGCAAAATAAGAAGGTACCGTGAGAAGTTTTTCAAAAAGGCAGGCAATTGTTCGATGCTAATCAGAAGGAGAAAGGGGTTCAGAGCAACGAAAAATAAATATTGTGTTTGATGCTAGAGTAGATCATCTCTAGGAAGGTGGCTCGTGATCTACATATCAAGCCAAGTGTGAGGAAAAACTTTGGAAACAGGGGTGTACAAGATAGTCAGGTTTTGATCCCGTGGAACTGTGGGTTATGGGCCCACCATGTGGGTTAAAAGTAGGAAGGGCATTGAGATCTTCCACGGTCAGGTTAGCAAGGCAGGTCAGAGGATAGCCTGTCAGTTATGTTGGCAACAACGTTGGTACCAAGGGCGAGGGACAAAGAGAACCATTTTCTTGCTCGTTGAAACGAGGCAGACCAATAGGCAAGGTTCTCGACCACCGGCGGTTACCGGAATGTCATCAACAATAGTAACATGGTCTTACTAACGGAGTTGTACACTAAGGTGTTTACGTAAGCTGGGAATTATTACTGCTTATATAAGTTAGTTTACAAGAAAGGTTAAACAAAACAATGGAAAGGAAAATGTGATTATTATGATAATCAGACCAATGGAAAGGAAGGGTGTTTATACTCAAGTATTAGAGTATAACTTTCCCAAGGAAAAGCAGAGCACGATATACATGATAGGACTCCAAGTACATGTCCATTAAGATAATGGAGCAAGGAGAATCATGATGTTTACCAATAAAATGGCGTTTGGATAATTGATCAAGAAACAGTTAGCCATGCGCTTTCATTGTTCTTTTTTATAATTGGAGTACCACAGTCATGCTTCCGGATAGCATTGACATGGTCATCAGGTAAAGGTCACACTTTGGATACACAAAGGATCCATCGGAAACAACTTATAAAATAATTCATACAATTCCAGCAAGTGTTCTTTTTGATAATTGAAGTACCACAGTTGTGCTTCTGGATATCATTGACATGGTCATCAGGTAAAGGTCAGACTTTGGATACACAAAGGATCCATCGGAAACAACTTATAAAATAAGTCATACAATTTCAGTAAGGAAAAGATGAGGATGTGGTCGATGGGCTCAGCAACAATTCCTCGAGATTTCCATAAACATGTATTTTCACAATTTAGTGAACAAGGTGATAGCATTGGACACACCAAAATATATAATGAAGTATGTTCGAGGAGAACATCCACAATTAAACATTGAATGAAAATGCACCTGGAAATATGGACCAAGTAGCATGATCAATGTTAGAATGGTGATTCAATAACCTAAAGATCTAGAATGAAACTATGGACCATTCACCTCAAGCAATAGGGTTGCTAGAAGTTTTGAATCCACACATCATAGTTCATTTGCCGGTATTCCGGTTAGAAAGAACATGGGGACCAATAACATGGTGATGGTGATAAGTATCACTTGTATCATGAATTCTTAAGGGGTGGTGAAATTTTCACAACATTATTGACATAAAAGATGGTAATACCCTCAGGCAGAATAGAACATAAGCTGGATAGCAAGGAGCTCAAGGTACAACATAGAACATGAACAAGTTTGTGTTGGAGGGAAGGCAATATTGTTGTCGACGATAACACAAATCATCGAGGGTCAAGCATGGTATTTCGAAGTATCTTGTGAATCACATGAACAACTAGGAATGAACAAATAAACTACAAGGCAATGGCACAAGGGATTGTTAAAAGTCAGAGAATAATTCGATGTATCTTGTAATAGTAAGAGCAACTGGGAATGAATGTATAAATGGCAAGTGTATGTAGTTATCCACAAGAATTTATCGTTGGAAGGGAATTGCAAAAGCGATGGGCACAAAGTCTCGATAGAACATTGGAGAGTATCTTCGGAATCTTCTGTTGCACCAAGTGATCATTTGGAATGAGGGGCGATCCGGGAGGAAGTAGTTATGAGAACCTAGAGTTAGAGTTAGTAAAACCATTTAACCTGAATAGAAGAGAGATTAGAATCCCAGAGTAAAGATGAGGAATAAAGATCCTAGTACCACCCAATTATGATGTGGGACCATAAGCCACCCAACAATGTTAGTAAACGTTTTTCATAGACTAGACTCAACTTCAGCCAAGGAGTTGGAAAGGGGCTTCCTAATGGCACTCGGCTTTGATACCAACTTGTGACCCCCCAACTTAATCATGCACTAATCATACACGCAAATGTGCACGATCAATATCAGAGACTCATGGGAAGATATCACAACACAACTCTAGACACAAATTAAAGTCATACAAGCTTTATATTACAAGCCAGGGGCCTCGAGGGCTAAAATACATAAGCTAGAATACAAACGAGTTAGCGGAAGCAACAATTTCTGAGTATTAACATAATGTAAACAAGTCTGCCTTAAGAAGGATAGCACAAACATCAAAAACAATGGAAAAGGCAAGGCCTCCTGCCTGGGAGCCTCCTAACTACTCCTGGTCGTCGGCGGTTTCCATGTAGTAGTAGGCTCCATCGGGGTAGTAGTAGTCATCGGTGGTGGCATCTGGCTCCTGGGATCCGTCATGTGATTGTAGCAATCGGCTATAGGGGAAAAGAAGTAGCAAAGCAACCGTAAGTACTCATCCAAAGTACCCGCAAGACTTACATCAGAACTATGCTAAGTATGCATCGGTATCAAAGGAATGGGGCTATATCTATAGACTGAACTGCAGAAATGCCAGAAGAGAAGGGAAATCCTGGCCTATCAAAGACTAGCATCTTGAAGCATCTTGCAGCATTAGATGTGTGCATATTAGAATATTATAAAGTAGTAAACATCTTGTAGTAACGCCTAGAGATCCTTCCTCAACTCCCTTCGAGGAAACAATCTCGAAGGCATCATATCCATTTCACATCTCCAGTAACAAGTTCTAGTTGTATAGATCGGGATACAACTCCGAGCGTCTGTTTCCATGGACACGGCTATTCGAATAGATTAACTTCCCTGCAGGGGTGCACAAACTTACCCAACACGCTTGATTAACTCTGGCCGAACACACTTTCCTGGGTCATTCCCAGCCTCGGCTGATCGACACGCCGTAGTCCTACCTAGGCTCAACAGAGAGGCCAGCACACCGGTCTACATCCTAAGCACGCAGGGGCCTTGGGCCCATCGTCCTTTGCACTCCTGCATGTTGCGTATGCGGCCTGGAGCAGACCCACCACCTAATACAAGTGTAGGTGGTTCCCGTCCAACCGGGTGTGCGCCGCTCAATCGCTGACGTCCGAAGAGATTTTGGAGAATCGTATGACTCAGAGTACCCATACTTATTCCCATGTGGTGGTCAGTGCGAATAGGCCAGGGGCCTACTCGGATCACATATCCAAACCGTTAGTGTCTTGGGAACGCGCAGAGACGATCAATGATCCACGATCTGTGGTCCCATCGCCCCGTGATACGTTTCCCACGTATCTACAATTTATGAAGTATTCATGTTTTTATATTATCATTCTTGGATGTTTTACAATCATTTTATAGCAACTTTATATCATTTTTTGGGACTAACCTATTGACATGGTGCCCAGTGCCAGTTGCCGTTTTTGCTTTTTTTTACATTGCAGAAAATCAATACAAAACGGAGTCCAAATGCAGCGGAACTTTTTGGAGAATTTTTATGGACCAGAAGACACAAATTGGGCCAAAGAAGTACCAGAGGGGTGCCCCGAGGGGGGCACAACCCACCTGGGCGCGCCTGGGGGCCCATGCGTGCCCTGGTGGGTTGTGCCCACCTCGGTGGCCTCCCGCACCGCCTCTTCGCCCTATAAATTTAAAAATATTCCAAAAACCCTAGGGGAGTCGAGAGATCAGAAGTTCCGCCGCCGCAAGCCTCTGTAGCCACGAAAAACCAATCTAGACCCTGTTCCGGCACCCTGCCGGAGGGGGAAATCATCACCGGTGGCCATCTTCATCATCCCAATGGCCATGATGAGGAGGGAGTGGTCCACCCTCGGGGCTGAGGGTTTGTACCAGTAACTATGTGTTTAATCTCTCTCTCTCTCTATCTCTGGTGTTCTTGAGATGTCACAATCTAGATGTATCGTGGGCTTTGTTAATATAGTTGGATCATATGGTGTTTTCCCCTCTCTATCTTGTTGTGAATTGAGTTTTACCTTTGAGATTTTGTTCTTATCAGATTGAATACTTTTATGGATTTGAGAACACTTGATGTATGTCTTGCTATGAATACCCGTGGTGACAATGGGGTATCATATTGATTCACTTGATATGTGTTTTGGCACTCAACTCACAGATTCCCGAGGTGACATTGGGGAAATCTATGCATAGGGGTTGATGCACGTTCTCATCTTTGTTTCTTCGGTAGAAATCTTGGGGCACTCTTTGATGTTCTTTGTGTTGGATTGAGTATTATGAATCTGGAATAGTTTGATGCACATCGTATAATCAACTCACGGATACTCGCGGTGACATTGGAGTATCTAGGTGACATTAGAGTTGGTTGATGTGCATCATATGGTGTTAGTATCATATGGTGTTATTTTAGTACAAACTCTTGGTTAGATCGATCGAAAAGAATAGCTTGGTGTTATTTTAGTACGAACTCTATGATAGATTGATCGGAAAGAATAGCTTTGAGGAAGTTTCGTACCCTACAAACAATTTCTTCTTATGTTCTCCGCTAGATAAGAACTTTGGAGTGATTCTTCATCGCACGTGAGGGATGGTTATATGATCCAATTATATTAGCATTGTTGAGAGATTGCACTAGAAAAAGTACGGACCCTAGGCCTCATTTTCAAGCATTGAACCATTTGTGCTCCGTTTTATCAATTGCTACCTTGCTATTTTTTTATTGTTCCTATTACAAAAATCAATATCTACTATCATTACCACACGTGTATCACCATCTCTTCGCCGAACTAGTGCACCTATACAATTACCATTGTATTTGGTGTGTTGGGGACACAAGAGACTCTTTGTTATTTGGTTGTAGGGTTGTTTGAGAGAGACCATCTTCATCCTATGCCTGCCACGGATTGATAAACCTTAGGTCATCCACTTGAGGGAAAATTGCAACTGTCCTACAAAACTCTGCGCTTGGAGGCCCAACACGAGTCTAGAAGAACAAGTTGTGTAGTAGACATCACCCCGTCTCACGGACTTACGACAAGGGCTAAGAATGCCCGACCGTGCCGGGTACCCTCCAGGTCAACCCGACTCCACATCACTCGCGTATTCATACATCACAATTCACTTGTTAGTGTCTTAGGATGATGATACAATAACCAACATGCTAAAAATGAGAGTATTGTCCATTAACTACCAAGCAACGGGGTTGCTAGGAGTATTAATTTCACACATCACAATTCACTTGTCAGCATTCTGGTTACAATAACACGGGAACCGAGGAATGAACAAAGATGGCGAGAAGTATCACTGCATTAAGAATCCATAAGAGGTTGTCAATTCTCATGACAATCCTAATATAAAGGGGGTAATACTCCAGGGTAGAATAGAATAGAAGTTGGATTGTCATTTTGATCTGTGGAATACAACTGTTTTGACCCAATCCAAGAAATGGATGAGGTGCTGAAGTTTGTTTCTCCTAGCTATGGAATAGAATGTCTTGGCGGACCAGAAGAATAATAGGCATCGATGAACACGAATGCACTACTACTCCTGACTATCAATTGATAGGCGGAGGTCGGAATACAACTAAAGTGGGACAAATCGAAGGAACATACAGTTTTCTGAGTTGTGGACGCATAGATTAGCATGTCTAACAAAGCTCAACATATTTCTTCCGGATAACCCATGCAGAAAGGCAGGACTGGCAGGTTCACAATATAGAATCGAGAACTCGTCAAGAGCACTCTAGTTGTGATCTTTTGGTTCAAAAGAACTTCTACCATATTGGTTCATGTTATTGGACGAATGATATACCACAGACCTCAAAGACTATCACAAGGTTACTAGCATCCTAAAGGAACGAGGAAACACTATCAACATGAAGTAAGTAGAGTGAATCGTGGGTTCAGGAACCCAGAAATGGAATACCTACTAACTAATTAACATCACAAGATGCTTTCGAGAATGGTGGCGAGAATGTTCATAGTGGAAACACAAAGCATGGCTAGATTATTATCTATGATGTCCTAGTTTCGTTATAACTGCAACAGTTATGTCGAGGCAATGGAGTACCTCAACTCAGTGATTAGTCTGGTTAATCTGGCCCAAAAGGACATCAGCAACAGGGAGGAAAGAGGTTGCAAATGCATCAGATTGTTTAGAGACTTGGGTCAACTTGGACAGCATAACTGTTGTACGAGTTGAAATATGAGACAACCTGCAAGACATCTGACAACACAACAACTGAATTCTTATGAAACATCGATCCAGGAAGATGACAACTTTGCTATAAGTCTGTAGAATAGTAACTCGTTATCCTGATAGACAGGTGAGAAGGCCTAGTTCTTAATCCCCATAGAAAAGAAGAGGGTGACTCATAATTAGAATGACACAAGGATAAGGAGTAAAAAGAGCCTTACGTTCTCTTCCACAATCAATTTCCTTATGTAACTAAGTAGTTCTAGACTCAACTTCTACCAGTTTGGCTTGGTAATCCTACAGGCAGTCAGGCTCCGATACCAAAGCTGTAAGGATTCCAATCCTAAGTCACATCGATCTAGCAGGTAACACATCATATCACTTTGCAGCATTACCTTGGCCAGGACCATTTGCGCTTTTGGCTCACGTATATGATTGTGTCGCTAGCATCCATATGACAGAGAACCTGGGCCGACACGACTAGTTGTAAACCCAAGGTGGCACAAACTTACAGGGACATGCATACGTAACCCAGCAATGTACGTGTCGGTCATCAATGTTTGAACCCAAGTCGTAGCAAGATACAAGGACTTAAAGGAACAATGCGTGAAATTTCCCCGAAGGGATAGACACAGGAACAAAGAAGGATACATGCCAGCCAACCTAAGTGTTCCGGAGCAGTAGCGAACTACCATGGCTCAGTGGAAGCACTAGGAGACATTTCCCCATAAGGAAGGCTACCAAGAATGAACAACTAGGTGTCAGATCCCACACATACCAAGCATTTCAATAACATACACACAATATGCTCGATATGTGTAAATACAACATGGCATCACAACAAAAGTCTATGACTCAAAGTATTAATTCAATAGGCTCTGAGGAGCCAGATATTACAACCATGGGTCTCATGACCCAACATACAAATCATACAAGCAACAAGCGGAAGCATAAACATATATGAGTACAGACATCTGAAAGAAAGAAGGCTAGAAAGCCTGTCTATCTACAAGGCCCTCCATAGGAACTAGAACTCTATCTGGGATTCCCAAGCAATCGACGAAGCCACGTAGAACTACTAGTGAGGCTGAAGTCTCTCTGCAAAGCATAAATTAAGCAAACATGAGTACAAATGTACCCAACAAGACTTACATCAGAACTATCAACATATGCATCAGTATCAACAAAGGGGATTGTGGTGTTTAACTGCAGCAAGCAAGCTTTGACTCGGTGGCTATCTTGTACTACGACTACCAGTATTTTCTTTGAGGTGGGAAAACGTACACGAGTTCACATATTCACCATATCAATACACCACTATGGATCCGCCCCCTTCTCCCTACGAGAAGGCCATCCATAGCACTCACACTTATCTTGGGAATTTTACAGTATCCACTTCCAGTTATCTATGAACCATATGAGCTTTCCAAGTAGTCCATATCCACGGACGCGGATATTCGAATAGATCATTAACCCTGCAGGGGTATACTTCTTCACACACGCTCTCACCACTTATCGTTGTTGTCAGGACCCCGATCCTAAGTCACACCGATCTAGCATGTAACACCTCATATCACTTTGCGGCCTCATGCACGGTATTCCCACAGGTGCCACCTTACCTGGACCGGGACCGTTTGCGCCTTTTGGCTCACGTATATGATAGTGTCGCTAGCATCCATATGAAAGAGAACCCAGGCCGACATGACTAGTCGTGAACCCAAAGTGGCACTAACTTACAGGGACATGCATACATGACCCAACATCGAACGTGTCGGTCAACAGCGAGTGAATCCGGGCTGTAGCAGCTGGGCTAGCAGGACTCCGGTATACACCACGTGACATTTCCCCAAAGGGACAGACACATGATCGAAGTAGGACAGATGCCGGCCAGTCTAAGTGTTCCAGAGCAGTAGCAACTGGGCTAATAGGACTACGGGGACCCCGGGCTGTAGCAGACTACCATGGATCAGTGGAAGCACTAGACTACATTTCCCCATAAGAGAGGCTACCAAGGATAGACAACTAGGTTGTCGGATCCCACACATACCAAGCATTTCAAAATCATACACACAATATGCTCGATATGTGCAAATACAACATGGCATCACAACAAGACTCTACGACTCAGAGTATTTATACATTAGGCTCTGAGGAGCCAAGTATTACAAACATGGGTCTGATGACCCATCATTCAAGTCATACAAGCAACAAGCACATGCGGAAGCTTAACTTGTCTGAGTACAGACAACTACAAATGAAAAAGGCCGAGAAGCCTAACTATCTACAAGACCTTGCCGAGGGCACAAGATCGTAGCTGAGGTAACAAGCTAAACGTCGAAGTCCACGCGGAACTACTAGCGAGACTGAAGTCTCTCTGCAAAACATAAATTAAGCAAACGTGAATACAAATGTACCCAGCAAGACTTACATCAGAACTAGCTACATATTCATCAGTATCAACAAAGGGGTGGTGGAGTTTAACTGCAGCAAGCCAGCTTTGACTCGGTGGCTATCCTGAACTACGACTGCAAGTAAGTCTTTGAGGTGGCGCACACGAGTCCACATATTCACCATATCAATACACCATTATGGATCCGCTCCCGTCTCCCTACGAGAACGCCATCCATAGCACTCACGCTTATCTTGCGCATTTTAGAGTATCTGATACGTGTCCAACGTATCTGAAATTTTTGATTGTTCCATGCTATTATATTTTCTGTTTTGGATGTTTATGGGCTTTATTAAACACTTTTATATTATTTTTAGGACTAACCTATTGACCCAGAGCCCAGTGCCAGTTCCTGTTTTTCCCTTGTTTCAGTGTTTCGAAGAAAAGGAATATCAAACAGAGTCGAAACGGAATGAAACCTTCTGGAGAAGTTATTTTTGGAAGGAAAGCAACCTGATAGACTTGGAGTGCATGTCCGGAAAGAAACAAGGGAGCCACGAGGTAGGGGGGCGCGCCCTCCACCCTCGTGGGCCCCTCGTGGCTCCCCTGACGTATTTCTTCCGCCTATATATACCAATATACCCTAAAAACTTCGGCGAACAGAATAGATCGGGAGTTCTGCCGCCGCAAGCCTCTGTAGCCACCAAAAACCAATCAGGACCCTATTCCAGCACCCTGCCGGAGGGGGAATCCCTCACCGGTGGCCATCTTCATCATCCCGACGCTCTCCATGACGAGGAGAGAGTAGTTCACCCTCGGGGCTGAGAGTATGTACCAGTAGCTATGTGTTTGATCTCTCTCTCTCTCGTGTTCTTGATTCAGCATGATCTTGATGTATCACGAGCTTTGCTATTATAATTGGATCTTATGTTTCTTCTCCCCCTCTACTCTCTTGTAATGGATTGAGTTTTCCCTTTGAAGTTATCTTATCAGATTGAGTCTTTAATGATTTGAGAACACTTGATGTATGTCTTGCTGTGCGTATCTGTGGTGACAATGGGATATCACGTGATTCACTTGATATATGTTTTGGTGATCAACTTCCGGGTTCCGCCCATGAACCTATGCATAGGGGTTGGCACACGTTTTTGTCTTGATTCCCTGGTAGAAACTTTGGGGCACTCTTTGAGGTTCTATGTGTTGGTTGAATAGATGAATCTGAGATTGTGTGATGCATATCGTATAATCATACCCACGGATACTTGAGGTGACATTGGAGTATCTCGGTGACATTAGGGTTTTGGTTGATTTGTGTCCTAAGGTGTTATTCTAGTATGAACTCTATGGCTGTTTGTGACACTTATAGGAATAGCCCAACGGATTGATTGGAAAGAATAACTTTGAGGTGGTTTCGTACCCTACCATAATCTCTTCGTTTGTTCTCTGCTATTAGTGACTTTGGAGTGACTCTTTGTTGCATGTTGAGGGATAGTTATATGATCCAATTATGTTATTATTGTTGAGAGAACTTGCACTAGTGAAAGTATGAACCCTAGGCCTTGTTTCCTAGCATTGCAATACCGTTTAAGCTCACTTTAATCATTAGTTACCTTGCTGTTTTTATATTTTCAGATTACAAAAACCTATATCCACCATCCATATCGCACTTGTATCACCATCTCTTCGCCGAACTAGTGCACCTATACAATTTACCATTGTATTGGGTGTGTTGGGGACACAAGAGACTCTTTGCTATTTGGTTGCAGGGTTGCTTGAGAGAGACCATCTTCATCCTACGACTCCCACGGATTGATAAACCTTAGGTCATCCACTTGAGGGAAATTTGCAACTGTCCTACAAACCTCTGCACTTGGAGGCCCAACAACGTCTACAAGAAGAAGGTTGCGTAGTAGACATCAAGCTCTTTTCTGGCGCCGTTGCCGGGGAGGTGAGTGCTTGAAGGTATCTTTAGATCTTGCAATCGAATCTTTTTGTTTCTTGTTTTATCACTAGTTTAGTTTATAAAAGAAAACAACAAAAAAATGGATTTGAGTTTGTCTCATACGCTTCATCTTTTTAATATCTTTCGTGAGTATGATGGAAAGGAAAATTGTGCCAAAGTGTTAGAAGAAGAATGCATTAAAATGTTTGGCACTAAATATTTGAATGATGAGCATGATTGCAATGTTGTTAGTATGAACTCCTTGAATATCCATGGTACTAACGATGATTGCACTAGTCATGATGAAAATGTGTCCTATAAACATGTCAATTTTTGTGGAGTGCATTGGGTTTGCAAGTACACACCAAATAGGGAAGATAGATATTGCAAGAGGCATAAGCATTTAGAAACTAAATGGTTGCAAGAAAGGCTAGATGTTTGTGCTGAAAATTTAAATTTTCTTAGCCGTACTTGTGAACTTTGCGATGAACATGATCATTTCAGTACCCAATGCAAATTGTTTCATGATCGTATCATGTCCAAAAATTGTGATGACTTGATTTCCCTTGCACATCATAATGAACTTAGTTTGCTCTTGGGTTATGAAGAAATGAAACGTATAACTAAGGATATTCCAGAATTTTCCCTTGATAGAGTTCTTCATTTTGATCTAGAAGAAATTTATATGTATTGTGCGGTGAATTGCATTGAAAATCCTTATATTGCCAATTACATAAAGAAAAGAAAACAAATAGAAGATGAAGAGAATGCTAACGAAGGGGAAGACACTTCCCAATATTCTCCTATTATTTCTTATGACGAATCAGGTAACGAGGAGGAGCCTTCTATTCAACCAATCTCATTAATAAGGAGCTCCAAAATGAGGATTGAACCCACACATGGGGTGAAGAAGAAGAAAAGAAAAAGGAGGAGAGGTAAGAAGATATCTCTCCCAAATAATGTTGCCCCTATTATTGTTGTGCCTCATGAAAATGAAGATGATGCACTTGATGATGATCTCGTTATGCCTATTGCTTGTTGTGATGATTATGATTGGGAAGATAATGATACTTCTTATGATCTTGGAAATCTTTTTGGCACTTGCTTGGAATATGACAATTGCTATACTATTGGTGCTATCCATACTATTAATAATGAGAGTGATTATGCTTATGATATGAAAAGGCCCAAGCTTGGGGATGCTATGTTTGATGAAGATGATGTTTTTGAGAATATATTTGCTGAAATTAATGTTTGTCCCAAGCTTGGGGATGCTATGTTTAATGAAGATGATATTTTTAGCCTCCCAAGTTTTGATATGCAAAGTTGTTATGATGATAGCATGCCTTCTACCTATGATGATTATATTGATGAAAGTGGGTTTGGAAGAGTGTCAACTTTAGGAAGTAATGATCCCACTATTTTGGAGGATGTTGAATCTTATAATATTTATGAAAGTGGATTTTGAGAGGTCATGACTTTATTTAGTGATGTATCCACTATTTCGGAAGAGGTTTCAATTGATTATGATGAGAACAAAGTTGCTACTTACGATGATTATTGTGATGAAACTTATGCTATAAAGAGTAGTGATGATTATATTTATAAAACTTGTCATGATTATGATTACCCTTTCTCTGAACATTACTCTTTTAATGTGGAAACAATTTATAGTATTCAAGTCTCTTATGATACTCCCACTATTCCGAATGAGAAGAATTTTGCTTATGTGGAGAGTAATAAAATTTCTATGCTTGTAGATCATGAAAAGAATGCTTTAGGTGCTGGTTATATTGTTGAATTCATTCATGATTCTACTGAAAGTTATTATGAGGGAGGAATGTATGCTTGTAGGAATTGCAATAATATCAAGTTTCCTCTCTATGTGCTTAAAGTTTTGAAGTTATGCTTGTTTTGCCTTCCTATGCTAGTTGATTATTGTTCCCATAAGTTGTTTGATCACAAAATCCCTATGCATAGGAAGTGGGTTAGAATTAAATGTGCTAGTCATATTCTTCATGATGCTCTCTTTATGTTTCAGTTCTTATGTTTTATGTGAGCATCATTGAAATCATCATGCCTAGCTAGGGGCGTTAAACGATAGCGCTTGTTGGGAGGCAACCCAACTTTATTTTAGTTTCTTGCTTTTTGGTCCTGTTTAGGAATAAATAATCCATCTAACTTCTGGTTAGATGTGGTTTTGTGTTTTAATTAGTGTTTGTGCCAAGTAGAACCTTTGGGAAGACTTGGGTAAAGTCTTTATGATCATGCTGTAAAAAACAGAAACTTTAGCGCTCAAGAAATTAGCTTCAACTTTTTACTGGAGAGTGCTATTTAGTTGATTCTTTTTGAATATGATTACTAGACAAATTACTCAGGTCAAACAATTTATTTTATAATTTTTGGAGTTCCAGAAGTTTGCGTTAGTTACAGATTACTACAGACTGTTCTGTTTTTGACAGATTCTGTTTTTCGTGTGTTGTTTGCTTATTTTAATGAATCTATGGCTAGTAAAATAGTTTATAAACCATAGAGAAGTTGGAATACAGTAGGTTTAACACCAGTATAAATAAAGAATGAGTTCATTACAGTACCTTGAAGTGGTGTTTTGTTTCTTTCGCTAACGGAGCTCACGAGATTTTCTGTTAAGTTTTGTGTTGTGAAGTTTCAAGTTTTGGGTAAAGATTCGATGGACTATGAATAGGAGTGGCAAGAGCCTAAGCTTGGGGATGCCCAAGGCACCCCAAGGATAAATTTAAGGATAACCAAGAGCCTAAGCTTGGGGATGCCCCGGATGGCATCCCCTCTTTCGTCTACGTTCATCGGTAACTTTACTTGGAGCTATATTTTATTCACCACATGATATGTGTTTTGCTTGGAGCATCATTTATTTTCTTTAGCTTTTCTTGCTGTTTGAATGAAGTTATCAAGATCTGAATTCTTAAATGTTAGAGAGTCTTCACTAGTTGCATAATTATTCAACTACTCATTTGATCTTCACTTATATCTTTGGAGTAGTTTGTGTTTGCTCTAGTCTTCACTTATATCTTTAGAGCACGGCGGTGGTTTATTTTTGAAGAAATAGATGAACTCTCATGCTTCACTTATATTATTTTGAGAGTCCTAAACAGCATGGTAATTTGCTTTGGTTATGAATTTAGTCCTAATATGATGGGCATCCAAGAGGGATATAATAAAAACTTTCATATAAAGTGCATTGAATACTATGAGAAGTTTGATTCCTTATGATTGTTTTGAGATATGAAGATGGTGATATTAGAGTCATGCTAGTGGAGTAGTTGTGAATTTGAGAAATATTTGTGTTAAAGTTTGTGATTCCCGTAGCATGCACGTATGGTGAACCGTTATGTGATGAAGTCAGAGCATCATTTATTTATTGATTGTCTTCCTTATGAGTGGCGGTAGGGGACGAGCGATGGTCTTTTCCTACCAATCTATCCCCCTAGGACCATGCGCGTAGTACTTCGTTTCGATAACTAATAGATTTTTGCAATAAGTATGTGAGTTCTTTATGACTAATGTTGAGTCCATGGATTATATGCACTCTCACCCTTCCACCATTGCTAGCCTCTCTAATACCGCGCACCTTTCACCGGCATCATACATCCTCCATATAGCTCCCTCAAAACATCGACCATACCTACCTATTATGGCATTTCCATAGCCATTCCGAGATATATTTCCATGCAACTTTCCACCTTTCCGTTTATTATTACATGCTCCATCATTGTCATATTGCTTTGCATGATCATGTAGTTGACATCGTATTTGTGGCAAAGCCACCGTTCATAATTCTGTCATACATGTCACTCTTGATTCATTGCATATCCCGGTACACCGCCGGAGGCATTCATATAGAGTCATATTTTGTTCTAAGTATCGACTTGTAATTGTTGAGTTGTAAGAAAATAAAAGTGTGATGATCTTCATTTTTAGAGCATTGTCCCAAGTGAGGAAAAGGATGATGGAGACTATGATTCCCCCACAAGTCGGGATGAGACTCCGGATGAAAAAAAAGAAAAGAAAAGAGGCCATAAAAAGAAGAAGAAAAGAAAGGCCCAAATAAAAAAATAATAAATGAGAGAAAAAAAGAGAAGGGACAATGCTACTATCCTTTTACCACACTTGTGCTTCAAAGTAGCACCATGATCTTCATGATAGAGAGTCTCCTATGTTGTCACTTTCGTATACTAGTGGGAATTTTACATTATAGAACTTGGCTTGTATATTCCAATGATGGGCTTCCTCAAAATGCCCTAGGTCTTCGTGAGCAAGCGAGTTGGATGCACACCCACTTAGTTTCTTTTTTTGAGCTTTCATACACTTATAGCTCTAGTGCATCCGTTGCATGGCAATCCCGACTCACTCACATTGATATCTATTGATGGGCATCTCCATAGCCCGTTGACACACCTAGTTGATGTGAGACTATCTTCTCCTTTTTTGTCTTCTCCACAACCACCATTCTACTCCACCTATAGTGCTATGTCCATGGCTCACGCTCATGTATTGCGTGAAGATTGAAAAAGTTTGAGAACATCAAAAGTATGAAACAATTGCTTGGCTTGTCATCGGGGTTGTGCATGATTTAAATACTTTGTGTGGTGAAGATAGAGCATAGCCAGACTATATGATTTTGTAGGGATAACTTGCTTTGGCCATGTTATTTTGAGAAGACATGATTACTTTGTTAGTATGCTTGAAGTATTATTGTTTTCATGTCAATATTAAACTTTTGTTTTGAATCTTATGGATCTGAATATTCTTGTCACAATAAAGAAGATTACATTGACAAATATGTTAGGTAGCATTCCACATCAAAAATTCTGTTTTTATCATTTACCTACTCGAGGATGAGCAGGAATTAAGCTTGGGGATGCTGATACGTCTCCAACGTATCTATAATTTTTTATTGTTCCATGATATTATATTTTCTGTTTTGGATCTTTATGGGCTTTATTAAACACTTTTACATTATTTTTGGGACTAACCTATTGACCCAGAGCCCAGTGCCAGTTCCTGTTTTTTCCCTTGTTTCAGTGTTTCGAAGAAAAGGAATATCAAACGGAGTCGAGACGGAATGAAACCTTCTGGAGAAGTTATTTTTGGAAGGAAAGCAACCTGATAGACTTGGAGTGCACGTCAGGAAAGAAACGAGGGAGCCACAAGGTAGGGGGCGCGCCCTCCACCCTCGTGGGCCCCTCGTGGCTCCCCTGACGTATTTCTTCCGCCTATATATACCAATATACCCTAAAAACTTGGGGGAACAGAATAGATCGGGAGTTCCGCCGCCGCAAGCCTATGTAGCCACCAAAAACCAATCGGGACCCTGTTCCGGCACCCTGCCGGAGGGGGAATCCCTCACCGGTGGCCATCTTCATCATCCCGGCGCTCTCCATGACAAGGAGGGAGTAGTTCACCCTCGGGGCTGAGGGTATCTACCAGTAGCTATGTGTTTGATCTCTCTCTCTCTCTCTCTCGTGTTGTTGATTCAGGACGATCTTGATGTATGGCGAGCTTTTCTATTATAGTTGGATCTTATGTTTCTTCTCCCCCTCTACTCTCTTGT
Organism: Triticum aestivum; assembly: GCF_018294505.1. Classification (NCBI taxonomy): domain Eukaryota; kingdom Viridiplantae; phylum Streptophyta; class Magnoliopsida; order Poales; family Poaceae; genus Triticum; species Triticum aestivum. Next base: position 269,321,879 of record NC_057802.1, on the reverse strand, counting down.
AATGGATAGAGTTTTCCCTTTGAAGTTATCTTATCGGATTGAGTCTTTAATGATTTGAGAACACTTGATGTATGTCTTGCCGTGCGTATCTGTGGTGACAATGGGATATCACGTGATTCACTTGATGTATGTTTTGGTGATCAACTTGCGTGTTCCGCCCATGAACCTATGCATAGGGGTTGGCACACGTTTTCGTCTTGATTCTCCGGATATACTTTGGGGCACTCTTTGAGGTTCTATGTGTTGGTTGAATAGATGAATCTGAGATTGTGTGATGCATATCGTATAATCATACCCACGGATACTTGAGGTGACATTGGAGTATCTAGGTGAAATTAGGGTTTTGGTTGATTTGTGTCTTAAGGTGTTATTCTAGTATGAACTCTAGGGCTGTTTGTGACACTTATAGGAATAGCCCAATGGATTGATTGGAAAGAATAACTTGAGGTGGTTTCGTACCCTACCATAATCTCTTCGTTTGTTCTCCGCTATTAGTGACTTTGGAGTGACTCTTTGTTGCATGTTGAGGGATAGTTATATGATCCAATCATGTTATTATTGTAGAGAGAACTTGCACTAGTGAAAGTATGAACCCTAGGCCTTGTTTCCTAGCATTGCAATACCGTTTACGCTCACTTTAATCATTAGTTACCTTGCTGTTTTTATATTTTCAGATTACAAAAACCTATATCCACCATCCATATAGCACTTGTATCACCATCTCTTCGTCGAACTAGTGCACCTATACAATTTACCATTGTATTGGGTGTGCTGGGTGTTGGGGAACATAGTAATTTCAAAAAAATTCCTACGCACATGCAAGATCATGGTGATGCATAGCAACGAGAGGGGAGAGTGTTGTCCACGTACCCTCGTAGACCAAAAGCGGAAGCGTTAACACAACCCGGTTGATGTAGTCGTACGTCTTCACGATCCGACCGATCAAGTACCGAACGCACGGCACCTCCGAGTTCAGCACACGTTCAGCTCGATGACGTCCCTCGAACTCCGATCCAGCCGAGTGTTGAGGGAGAGTTTCGTCAGCACGACGGCGTGGTGACGATGATGATGATGTTCTACCGACGCAGGGCTTCGCCTAAGCTCTGCTACGATATTATCGAGGTGTAATATGGTGGAGGGGGGCACCGCACACGGCTAAAATATCGTATATCAATTGTGTGTCTAGAGGTGCCCCCTGCCCCCGTATATAAAGGAGCAAGGGGAGGCCGCCGGCCTAGGAGGTGTGGCGCGCCAGGAGGAGTCCTACTCCTACCGGGAGTAGGACTCCCCTCTTTCCTTGTTGGACTAGGAGTGGAAGAGGGGAAGAGGTGGAGGGGAGGAAGGAAGGGGGGCCGCCGCCCCCCTCTCCTTGTCCTATTCGGACTGGGGGGAAGGGGGGCGCGGCCCTGCCCTAGCCTCCTCTCCTCTCTTCCACCTAGGCCCACTAAGGCCCATTAAGTTACCGGGGGGTTCCGGTAACCTCCCGGTACTCCGGAAAAATCCCGATTTCACCCGGAACACTTCCGATGTCCAAACATAGGCTTCCAATATATCAATCTTTATGTCTCGACCATTTCGAGACTCCTCGTCATGTCCGTGATCACATCCGGGACTCCGAACAACCTTCGGTACATCAAAACATATAAACTCATAATATAACTGTCATCGTAACTTTAAGCGTGCGGACCCTACGGGTTCGAGAACTATGTAGACATGACCGAGACACCTCTCCGGTCAATAACCAATAGCGGAACCTGGATGCTCATATTGGTTCCCACATATTCTACGAAGATCTTTATCGGTCAGACCGCATAACAACATACGTTGTTCCCTTTGTCATCGGTATGTTACTTGCCCGAGATTCGATCGTCGGTATCTCGATACCTAGTTCAATCTCGTTACCGGCAAGTCTCTTTACTCGTTCCGTAATACATCATCCCGCAACTAACTCATTAGTCACAATGCTTGCAAGGCTTATAGTGATGTGCATTACCGAGTGGGCCCAGAGATACCTCTCCGACAATCGGAGTGACAAATCCTAATCTCGAAATACGCCAACCCAACAAGTACCTTTGGAGACACCTGTAGAGCACCTTTATAATCACCCAGTTACGTTGTGACGTTTGGTAGCACACAAAGTGTTCCTCCGGTAAACGGGAGTTGCATAATCTCATAGTCATAGGAACATGTATAAGTCATGAAGAAAGCAATAGCAACATACTAAACGATCGAGTGCTAAGCTAACGGAATGGGTCAAGTCAATCACGTCATTCTCCTAATGAGGTGATCCCGTTAATCAAATGACAACTCATGTCTATGGCTAGGAAACATAACCATCTTTGATTAACGAGCTAGTCAAGTAGAGGCATACTAGTGACACTCTGTTTGTCTATGTATTCACACATGTATTATGTTTCCGGTTAATACAATTCTAGCATGAATAATAAACATTTATCATGATATAAGGAAATAAATAATACTTTATTATTGCCTCTAGGGCATATTTCCTTCAGTCTCCCACTTGCACTAGAGTCAATAATCTAGATTACACAGTAATGATCCTTACACCCATGGAGTCTTGGTGCTGATCATGTTTTGCTCGTGGAAGAGGCTTAGTCAACGGGTCTGCAACATTCAGATCCGTATGTATCTTGCAAATTTCTATGTCTCCCACCTGGACTAAATCCCGGATGGAATTGAAGCGTCTTTTGATGTGCTTGGTTCTCTTGTGAAATCTGGATTCCTTTGCTAAGGCAATTGCACCAGTATTGTCACAAAAGATTTTCATTGGTCCCGATGCACTAGGTATGACACCTAGATCGGATATGAACTCCTTCATCCAGACTCCTTCATTTGCTGCTTCCGAAGCAGCTATGTACTCCGCTTCACACGTAGATCCCGCCACGACACTTTGCTTAGAACTGCACCAACTGACAGCTCCACCGTTCAATGTAAATACGTATCCGGTTTGCGATTTAGAATCGTCCGGATCAGTGTCAAAGCTTGCATCAACGTAACCATTTACGATGAGCTCTTTGTCACCTCCATAAACGAGAAACATATCCTTAGTCCTTTTCAGGTATTTCAGGATGTTCTTGACCGCTGTCCAGTGATCCACTCCTGGATTACTTTGGTACCTCCCTGCTAAACTTATAGCAAGGCACACATCAGGTCTGGTACACAGCATTGCATACATGATAGAGCCTATGGCTGAAGCATAGGGAACATCTTTCATCTTCTCTCTATCTTCTGCAGTGGTCGGGCATTGAGTCTTACTCAATCTCACACCTTGTAGTACAGGCAAGAACCCTTTCTTTGCTTGATCCATTTTGAACTTCTTCAAAACTTTGTCAAGGTATGTGCTTTGTGAAAGTCCAATTAAGCGTCTTGATCTATCTCTATAGATCTTAATGCCTAATATATATGCAGCTTCACCGAGGTCTTTCATTGAAAAACTCTTATTCAAGTATCCCTTTATGCTATCCAGAAATTCTATATCATTTCCAATCAGCAATATGTCATCCACATATAATATCAGAAATGCTACTGAGCTCCCACTCACTTTCTTGTAAATACAGGCTTCTCCAAAAGTCTGTATAAAACCAAATGCTTTGATCACACTATCAAAGCGTTTATTCCAACTCCGAGAGGCTTGCACCAGTCCATAAATGGATCGCTGGAGCTTGCACACTTTGTTAGCTCCCTTTGGATCGATAAAACCTTCCGGTTGCATCATATACAACTCTTCTTCCAGAAATCCATTCAGGAATGCAGTTTTTACATCCATTTGCCAAATTTCATAATCATAAAATGCGGCAATTGCTAACATGATTCGGACAGACTTAAGCATCGCTACGGGTGAGAAGGTCTCATCGTAGTCAATCCCTTGAACTTGTCGAAAACCTTTCGCAACAAGTCGAGCTTTATAGACAGTAACATTACCATCAGCGTCAGTCTTCTTCTTGAAGATCCATTTATTTTCAATGGCTTGCCGACCATCGGGCAAGTCAACCAAAGTCCATACTTTGTTCTCATACATGGATCCCATCTCGGATTTCATGGCCTCAAGCCATTTTGCGGAATCTGGGCTCACCATCGCTTCTTCATAGTTCGTAGGTTCGTCATGGTCTAGTAACATAACCTCCAGAACAGGATTACCGTACCACTCTGGTGCGGATCTTAATCTGGTTGACCTACGAGGTTCAGTAATAACTTGATCTGAAGTTTCATGATCATTATCATTAACTTCCCCACTAATTGGCGTAGGTGTCGCAGAAACTGGTTTCTGTGATGATCTACTTTCCAATAAGGGAGCAGGTACAGTTACCTCATCAAGTTCTACTTTCCTCCCACTCACTTCTTTCGAGAGAAACTCCTTCTCTAGAAAGGATCCATTCTTAGCAACGAATGTCTTGCCTTCGGATCTGTGATAGAAGGTGTACCCAACAGTCTCCTTTGGGTATCCTATGAAGACACATTTCTCCGATTTAGGTTCGAGCTTATCAGGTTGAAGTTTCTTCACATAAGCATCGCAACCCCAAACTTTAAGATACGACAACTTTGGTTTCTTGCCAAACCATAGTTCATAAGGTGTCGTTTCAACGGATTTTGATGGTGCCCTATTTAGAGTGAATGCAGCCGTCTCTAAAGCATAACCCCAAAACGATAGCGGTAAATCAGTAAGAGACATCATAGATCGCACCATATCTAGTAAAGTACGATTACGACGTTCGGACACACCATTACGCTGTGGTGTTCCGGGTGGCGTGAGTTGCGAAACTATTCCGCATTGTTTCAAATGAAGACCAAACTCATAACTCAAATATTCTCCTCCACGATCAGATCGTAGAAATTTTATTTTCTTGTTACGATGATTTTCAACTTCACTCTGAAATTCTTTGAACTTTTCAAATGTTTCAGACTTATGTTTCATTAAGTAGATATACCCATATCTGCTCAAATCATCTGTGAAGGTGAGAAAATAACGATATCCGCCATGAGCCTCAATATTCATCGGACCACATACATCTGTATGTATGATTTCCAATAAATCTGTTGCTCTCTCCATAGTTCCGGAGAACGGTGTTTTAGTCATCTTGCCCATGAGGCACGGTTCGCAAGTACCAAGTGATTCATAATCAAGTGATTCCAAAAGTCCATCAGTATGGAGTTTCTTCATGCGCTTTACACCGATATGACCTAAACGGCAGTGCCACAAATAAGTTGCACTGTCATTATCAACTCTGCATCTTTTGGCTTCGACATTATGAATATGTGTGTCACTACTATCGAGATTCATTAAAAATAGACCACTCTTCAAGGGTGCATGACCATAAAAGATATTATTCATATAAATAGAACAACCATTATTCTCTGATTTAAATGAATAACCGTCTCGCATCAAACAAGATCCAGATATAATGTTCATGCTCAACGCTGGCACCAATAACAATTATTTAGGTCTAAAACTAATCCCGAAGGTAGATGTAGAGGTAGCGTGCCGATGGCGATCACACCGACTTTGGAACCATTTCCCACGCGCATCGTCACCTCGTCCTTAGCCAATCTTCGCTTAATCCGTAGCCCCTGTTTCGAGTTGCAAATATTAGCAACAGAACCAGTATCAAATACCCAGGTGCTACTACGAGCATTAGTAAGGTACACATCAATAACATGTATATCACATATACCTTTGTTAACCTTGCCATCCTTCTTATCCGCCAAATACTTGGGGCAGTTCCGCTTCCAGTGACCAGTCTGCTTGCAGTAGAAGCACTCAGTTTCAAGCTTAGGTCCAGACTTGGGTTTCTTCTCCTGAACAGCAACTTGCTTGCTGTTCTTCTTGAAGTTCCCCTTCTTCTTCCCTTTGCCCTTTTTCTTGAAACTAGTGGTCTTACTGACCATCAACACTTGATGCTCCTTTTTGATTTCTACCTCCGCTGCCTTTAGCATTGCGAAGAGCTCGGGAATTGTCTTATTCATCCCTTGCATATTATAGTTCATCACGAAGCTCTTGTAGCTTGGTGGCAGTGATTGAAGAATTCTGTCAATGACGCTATCATCCGGAAGATTAACTCCCAGTTGAATCAAGTGATTATTATACCCAGACATTTTGAGTATATGCTCACTGACAGAACTATTCTCTTCCATCTTGCAGCTGTAGAACTTATTGGAGACTTCATATCTCTCAATCCGGGCATTTGCTTGAAATATTAACTTCAACTCCTGGAACATCTCATATGCTCCATGACGTTCAAAACGTCGTTGAAGACCCGGTTCTAAGCCGTAAAGCATGGCACACTGAACTATCGGTAGTCATCAGCTTTGCTCTGCCAGACGTTCATAACTTCTGGTGTTGCTCTTGCAGGAGGCCTGGCACCTAGCGGTGCTTCCAGGACGTAATTCTTCTGTGCAGCAATGAGGATAATCCTCAAGTTACGGACCCAGTCCGTGTAATTGCTACCATCATCTTTCAACTTGGCTTTCTCAAGGAACGCATTAAAATTCAACGGAACAACAACACGGGCCATTTATCTACAATTAACATAGACAAGCAAGATACTATCAGGTACTAAGTTCATGATAAATTCAAGTTCAATTAATCATATTACTTAAGAACTCCCACTTAGATAGACATCCCTCTAATCATCTAAGTGATTACGTGATCCAAATCAACTAAACCATGTCCGATCATCACGTGAGATGGAGTAGTTTCAATGGTGAACATCACTATGTTGATCATATCTACTATATGATTCACGCTCGACCTTTCGGTCTCCGTGTTCCGAGGCCATATCTGCATATGCTAGGCTCGTCAAGTTTAACCTGAGTATTCCGCGTGTGCAACTGTTTTGCACCCGTTGTATTTGAACGTAGAGCCTATCACACCCGATCATCACGTGGTGTCTCAGCACGAAGAACTTTCGCAACGGTGCATACTCAGGGAGAACACTTTTATCTTGAAATTTTAGTGAGAGATCATCTTATAATGCTACCATCAATCAAAGCAAGATAAGATGCATAAAAGATTAACATCACATGCAATCAATATAAGTGATATGATATGGCCATCATCATCTTGTGCTTGTGATCTCCATCTCCGAAGCACCGTCATGATCACCATCGTCACCGGCGCGACACCTTGATCTCCATCGTAGTATCGTTGTCGTCTCGCCAACTTATTGCTTTTACGACTATCGCTACCGCTTAGTGATAAAGTAAAACAATTACATGGCGATTGCATTGCATACAATAAAGCGACAACCATATGGCTCCTGCCAGTTGCCGATAACTCGGTTACAAAACATGATCATCTCATACAATAAAATATAGCATCATGTCTTGACCATATCACATCACAACATGCCCTGCAAAAACAAGTTAGACGTCCTCTACTTTGTTGTTGCAAGTTTTACGTGGCTGCTACGGGCTTAGCAAGAACCGTTCTTACCTACGCATCAAAACCACAACGATAGTTTGTCAAGTTGGTGTTGTTTTAACCTTCGCAAGGACCGGGCGTAGCCACACTCGGTTCAACTAAAGTGAGAGAGACAGACACCCGCCAGTCACCTTTAAGCAACGAGTGCTCGCAACGGTGAAACCAGTCTCGCGTAAGCGTACGCGTAATGTCGGTCCGGGCCGCTTCATCTCACAATACCGCCGAACCAAAGTATGACATGCTGGTAAGCAGTATGACTTATATCGCCCACAACTCACTTGTGTTCTACTCGTGCATAGCATCAACGCATAAAACCAGGCTCTGATGCCACTGTTGGGGAACGTAGTAATTTCAAAAAATTCCTACGCACACGCAAGATCATGGTGATGCATAGCAACGAGAGGGGAGAGTGTTGTCCACGTACCCTCGTAGACCGAAAGCGGAAGCGTTAACACAACGCGGTTGATGTAGTCGTATGTCTTCACGATCCGACCGATCAAGTACCGAACGCACGGCACCTCCGAGTTCAGCACACGTTCAGCTCGATGACGTCCCTCGAACTCCGATCCAGCCGAGTGTTGAGGGAGAGTTTCGTCAGCACGACGGCGTGGTGACGATGATGATGTTCTACCGACGCAGGGCTTCGCCTAAGCTCCACTACGATATTATCGAGGTGTAATATGGTGGAGGGGGGCACCGCACACGGCTAAAATATCGTATATCAATTGTGTGTCTAGAGGTGCCCCCTGCCCCTGTATATAAAGGAGCAAGGGGGAGGCCGCCGGCCTAGGAGGTGTGGCGTGCCAGGAGGAGTCCTACTCCTACCGGGAGTAGGACTCCCCCCTTTCCTTGTTGGACTAGGAGTGGAAGAGGGGAAGAGGTGGAGGGGAGGAAGGAAGGGGGCGCCGCCCCCCTCTCCTTGTCCTATTCGGACTGGGGGGGGGGAAGGGGGGCGCGGCCCTACCCTAGCCTCCTCTCCTCTCTTCCAACTAGGCCCACTAAGGCCCATTAAGTTACCGGGGGGTTCCGGTAACCTCCCGGTACTCCGGAAAAGTCCCGATTTCACCCGGAACACTTCCGATGTCCAAACATAGCCTTCCAATATATCAATCTTTATGTCTCGACCATTTCGAGACTCCTCGTCATGTCCGTGATCACATCCGGGACTCCGAAAAACCTTCGGTACATCAAAACATATAAACTCATAATATAACTGTCATCGTAACTTTAAGCGTGCGGACCCTACGGGTTCGAGAACTATGTAGACATGACCGAGACACCTCTCCGGTCAATAACCAATAGCGGAACCTGGATGCTCATATTGGTTCCCACATATTCTATGAAGATCTTTATCGGTCAGACCACATAACAACATACGTTGTTCCCTTTGTCATCGGTATGTTACTTGCCCGAGATTCGATCGTCGGTATCTCGATACCTAGTTCAATCTCGTTACCGGCAAGTCTCTTTACTCGTTCCGTAATACATCATCCCGCAACTAACTCATTAGTCACAATGCTTGCAAGGCTTATAGTGATGTGCATTACCGAGTGGGCCCAGAGATACCTCTCTGACAATCGGAGTGACAAATCCCAATCTCGAAATACGCCAACCCAACAAGTACCTTTGGAGACACCTGTAGAGCACCTTTATAATCACCCAGTTACGTTGTGACATTTGGTAGCGACAAAGTGTTCCTCCGGTAAACGGGAGTTGCATAATCTCATAGTCATAGGAACATGTATAAGTCATGAAGAAAGCAATAGCAACATACTAAACGATCGAGTGCTAAGCTAACGGAATGGGTCAAGTCAATCACGTCATTCTCCTAATGAGGTGATCCCGTTAATCAAATGACAACTCATGTCTATGGCTAGGAAACATAACCATCTTTGATTAACGAGCTAGTCAAGTAGAGGCATACTAGTGACACTCTCTTTGTCTATGTATTCACACATGTATTATGTTTCCGGTTAATACAATTCTAGCATGAATAATAAACATTTATCATGATATAAGGAAATACATAATACTTTATTATTGCCTCTAGGGCATATTTCCTTCATTGGGGACACAAGAGACTCTTTGCTATTTGGTTGCAGGGTTGCTTGAGAGAGACCATCTTCATCCTACGCCACCCACGGATTGATAAACGTGAGGTCATCCACTTGAGGGAAATTTGCTACTGTCCTACAAACCTCTGCACTTGGAGGCCCAACAACGTCTACAAGAAGAAGGTTGCGTAGTAGACATCAGTATCCACTTTCACTTGTCTATGAACTGTACAGGCAACCCAGAAGTCCTTTACCGCGGACACGGCTATTCGAAAAGATGATGTTAACCCTGCAGGGGTGTACTTCTTCACACACGCTCTCGCCACTTACCACCATGTACACGTCGTGTATCTCCGCAACCTTCAAGCGGAAGCCTGGCGAGGGATTTGGCCACGACCTAACTAACCACACAAGTCCCTAGTCCAGGTTTATCGCCTATTCGGGTTCCATCCGCAAGGAGATCCGGCCGGGGTGTCGCTCACGGCCCCAAACGATGTGTGCAGGGTTCCCAAGCCCACCTTGTCGGATGGATCTACGCTTGGTACACCGTGCCACGGTGCCTAGTCTGTCCCAAGCCCACCTGTACCGGGTGCCACTTGGTAGACTACTAACACTACCTACAAACACCAGAAACTAGTTGCAACTACTGGACAGAGATCGAGGTGGTTAATAAGCCGGGAGGGGCACTTAAGCATTCCAATGCGTGGTAGTAACTGTTCATGGATCACAAACACAGAACTCAGTTCCTGAGAATTGTTTCAATGAGACAACCCACCATGTACTCCTACATGGCCTCTCACCACTACCTTTACCAAATCGTGTTCACAAACTTAGCTCTCAATAGTAGGACATGCTCACCACATTCCAATTCATCCCCGATGAATCAGCCCTGACTCAACTCTAAGCAGTAGCAGGCATGACAAACAAGCATGAATGAGTAAGCACATCAGGGCTCAAACAAATCCTACTCATGCTAGTGGGTTTCATCTATTTACTATGGCAATGACAGGTCATGCAGAGGAAAGGGGTTCAACTACCGCAGCATGTAACAGTTGAAACGTTGTTGTCCTAATGCAGTAAAAGAGAGAAGGAGCGCGAGAGTGGGATTGTATTGGAATGAACAAGGGGGTTTTGCTTGCCTGGCACTTCTGAAGATAGTATAGCTCTTCATCGGTGTCATCGAACTCATCGTCGAAACAAACGTCTACTGAGGGGGAACAACACCGGCAAACAGAGAAGGAACATAATTAATGCAATGCAACAATATGATGCATGAACATGACATGGCAATATGATGTGATTTGAGCTAATGCAACTAAAACCAGAAGGGTTTGAGCTAATTTGAACCAAGGGTTCAAATTCAAACTCAAGTTATGAATTTATAATGTGCATTATCATGTTTTGATCTATACAGCAAGGTTAAGTTGCTTTCTCATGCATGAAAACAGCATAAATGGACAGATTGGATTTTTTTGATAATTTTTCATATATAAATTATTTCATTTGGAGTTATAGATTAATTTCTATGATCTTTTGAAGTTTATACTATTTCTGGAATTTTCTGAATTTGTTTTAATCCAGAAATTCCTTTAGTGCGTCAGCATGACTTCGGCGTGACGTCAGCAAGTCAACAGGGTGGGTCCAGGTCAAACCTGACGTGTGGGGTCCACACATCAGTGACACAGTTAGTTAACAGGGGTATTTAGCCTAACTAAAAGGATTAGTGGGCACTGGGGCCCACTGTCAGTGTCACCGGGTTAAACAAACCATGGGGTTAGTGGCTAACCTAATCCACCATGTCACCTAACCGGCGATTAGCCGCTAGTGCTAAGCAGAACGCGGCGGCGCTCCTCGTTCGGCTCATCTCTAGCGACGAGAGCTTGCGTGGCTTGGCTCTACGGGCTCAGCGTGACGCAACGCGTCGAGTGGTGGCCGCGGCAGGTGCGGAGGTGGGCTTTAGCGGCGGCAGCGACGAGCTCAGGCGGCGGCGTCGCTCGGGCTAGCTCGTGCTCGAGGCTGCAGCTTGCGGGCGAGCGAACTAGGTATCTGGGCATCATCTACGGTGCTCCAGGAGCAAGATGGAAAGAGGCACAGGTCGGAGGGGGCTCGGCAAGGACGAGCTCGTCATCCATGGCGGATGGCGGCTTCGGTCACGGCGGGAGGAGCGGCTAGAGGATGCAAGGGACATCAGGGAAAAGGGGAAACGGAGCAGGAGCTCACGGGGGGTCAGTTGGAGTAGACGACAAGCTCGGGGGCGTCCTGTCGGCGCCTAATCGGTCGGCGGCGACCGATGACCGTGCTCGGAGAGGACCCGTCGATGGCGACGTTTTCAGGCACCCGAGGGCGCGTTCTTCCGCGAGGAGCTTCACGGTGTCGATGCGGATCCGGTGGTCATGACGGAGAGGCGAGGCGTGCACGGTGGCCACATGGGCGAGCGGCGGTGTGGTTCGGCCGTGGAGACGGGAGGCGAGGGAGAGAGCAGGCGGGCGAGTGAGGAGGTCGGGTGGATCAGGACGGCACCAAGGAGACGACCAGCGGCGTCACGCTGTCCTCGGACGCAGGCAAGCAGCCTGTTGGTGTGGCGTCCGCGCGCGTGTGCACTGTTCCCCCCGGCCTACTGGCGTGAGGTAGGGGATGACTAGCATCGGCCAGTCAGCTGGGCCGGCCTGCTGGGCTAGGACAGCTGGGCCGCCAGGTGAGCCCAGGTAAGGATTTTTCCTTTTTTTTGTTTTCTTTTCTATTTCTGACATTTGTTTGATTTAGTTTTAGGCACTAAATCATTTTATTTCTTCTCATAAATTTTTATAGGGACTATTTGGATTATTCAAAGCCCCTCATATTTACCCAGAATTACTGGACATATATGAAATATATAACATATATATATCCAATGCAAATAATTATTGCATTAGTTCCAAATGCCCAAAATAAATATTTGTGAGCTCCTAAAAATATTGGTTTGAATTTTACCTCTGACAAATATTTTCAGAGAGGAACATGAACATTTTCTTGGACCTATTTGGAGCAATTTTTATCTTGGTCATTTCCAGAAATGATTTCTGAGGCTTTCACATGTCCCCATTTCAAGTTCATTGAAATATAAACATGATGCAAACAACAGTAGCTAGCCTAGAGCATACCAAAACTAGGGATGTGACAACTCACCCCCACTAAACAAGAATCTCGTCCCGAGATTCTAGACGTGAGGTAAGAAGACAGGGGGGACACAAAGCTAACACGATCTTCATGATCCAACTTGCACTTCATAAGAACGTTGTCATCATCTTGATCTTGACATCTTTGCTTTCGAGATCTTCATCCAACACGACGACAGAAATAAACTCTACAGGATTCGATCTTCTCGAAGATCGAGCAACTCATGATCAATTCATGGAATGAGACATAACAACATCTCTTGAGCTGAGACACATATCACACACCAGGGGTGATGTAAAAGTAGATGACGAAGGTTCAAGTTGGTAGGCAACGATTCCACGCTTGAGTAAGATGGTGCATGGTTTCAAAGTAGCAAGGAGATAATTGCCATGATTCTATAACGTGACACCTTAGGGAAGGTGACTCGTAGAATTATTCCCTTAAGTGGCAAAAAGAATTACTTTTGATGCATAGATCATTGGAACTCTTCATACCAGCTGGAGGCAATTCACAATTGATCGTTTGAAGGAATTCGAAAGAATGGCATACCCAGTTTGGAAAAGAAACTAGAGTTATAAGAAAAACTCGGCAAACGGAAGGCACATTCCAATTGATACCGAGGATATAACCTGGTGTCTGAGAGTCTCTCAAGAACTTGAGCATCCCCATATCCATCAAGGTCTTACCAACATCCGTGCCGAGGATCCTAGCAACACAACATACTACCATGATGAATAGTGAGGGATGATGCAGATGCAAAGGAAGACAACACTTTCTCAGATGTCCTTAGCAATGCCAAGGAACAAAACCTGGATGATCGACCAAGAGACATTTAGCACCCCGCTTCTAATGTTCTCCTTGATGTTCTAGCTTCCACGGTCATTCTTAAAAAGCATCAACATGGCCATCTAGTAAAGGTCGGACTTCGGGAGCACGAAATCCATAAGGAACAACTTCTAGAATAAGTCATGCGAAATCCTCATGGGGAGTGACCAAACGGCTTAATCAAGATACTACAACAATAGTGCTTCCAGCTAGGTGTGTCGACTTCACTGGAACCTATATCATAGTTCTTGGAAGAAGTTCCAACCATCATATCTTCCTGAGATTTAGATCTGGTTGGTAACATAATATTTCAGACAGCATGTCCGAAAAGGAAAGGTTGCAACACAAATCGACGAGATGATGTTGCGTGATTATCGGGAAATGGACTATGGTATCAAGCTCCAAAACATGAGTTGGTTCTGCTACATACATGTGAACACGTTGTCCAAGACATGCATGACCACTTAGAAGTCTTACAACGAAGCACTGCCGAGTTCTAATTGGGAACCATCATTGCGGAGAGCGAAGTCCTGCGCATGTACCTTTGGGTCCTTAAGAATTAGCACTTAAGAACTTCTTCTCCTTGAACAAATCAATCAGTGGCTTGGTGAGCTAGGAATTACATATGGAATGAAGATGATCAGTCTATCAGACCATAGAATACTTCGCACGGGCATGACTGACTTGGGATGATTCCAAAGGAAGCAAAAACAAACTTTCTCGAATTCACGGCGGCAACTTACATCTAATGCATGTGAATCAAAGGAAGTTAGTCCTTTCATCCAAGCATAGGCTTCATGAACGGAACACAAAGATAATGCTTACAAAAGTTTCCAACACTAGCTTGATGTTCAACATGAATCATGGAGGAGACAAAATGCCGCTGATGGGCTCAACAGCAACTCATCGGAATTTCCATATCACTGGACTTCCACCATTATGTGAACAATGTGATAGTATTGGTCAGACCAAAAGATGTAATGGTGTATGCTCAAGGGATCAACCACGAGTAAGACAACATTACGAATATCGTTGGTTCTAACTTGATTTGACGATAGCCCACACTCAAATCAAGGTTTGGACAAGACAATAGATTCAACAACTGATCACGAGGAACAATCGATGAAGATATCATCTTTCTTCAACACACACACACAAGGATACCCCTTAGTGATGAACTTAGTGGATTAAGCATTTATCTTCCAACTCTCCAAGTTGTTGTTTAGCTTAACCAACTAGCTCAGGGGTATCCAACACAGATTCTTGGAGAAAGGGTGGTTTACAAGAAACTAACTTGATCACGAGCTCAACATAATAGTCAGGAGACAACCTGGTGATACTTCTGAGAGGATATTCAGAAAATCACGAACCACCGATATGTCATTAAGCTCGGGAGCATTCTTGCTTTCGAGGCAAGATGATGTGATCAAATAAGAAAGGGATTGACACAATCCTAACTCTTTGATCGAAGAGTGCACTAGGAAGTATGGACTAGGTAGCACGATCAATCTTAGGATGATGATTCAATAACCAACACACTAAGAATGAAATTATTGTCCATTAGCTACCAAGCAACGGAGTTGCTAGGAGTATTGATTTCACGCATCACAGTTCACTTGTCGGCATTCCGGTTACAATAACACGGAACCGAGGAATGTAACAATGATGGCAAGAAGTATCACCGCGTCAAGAATTCATAAGAGATGGTGTAATTCTCATGAAAATCCTAACATCAAGTGGGGCAATACTCCAGGGTAGAACAGAGCAAAAGCTGGAGTGGCATTTGATCTGCAGAGCACAACTACTTTGACCCAATCCTGGATATGGATGAGGTACTAGAGTTTGTTTCTCCTAGTCATTCCGGAATAGAATGGCTTGACGGACCACAAGAATAATAGGCATTGATGAACACGATCGCACACATACCCTTGACTATCAATTGATAGATGAAGGTCTGAATATAACTAAAGGGGGACAACTCAAAGAACATATGATTTTTTTTCTGAGTTGTGGACTCATGGATTAGCATGTCGAACAAGTTCAACATATTTCTTCCGGATAACCCATGCAGAAAGGAAGGACTGGCATAATCACAATTTTTGAATGGAGAACTCATCAAGATCACTCTTGTTGTGATCATTGGTTCAAAGATCTTCTGCCATAATGGTTCATGGTATTGGAAGAATGATATACCACGGACCTCAAAGACTATCACAAAGGTTACTAATATCCTAAAGGAACGAGCAAACACTACTAACATGAGGTAAGTAGAGTGAATCTTGGGCTCAAGAACCAAGAAATAGAATGCCTACTAACTAAATGGCATCACGGGATGCTTTCGAGAATAATGGCCAGAATCATCACACTCGGGATACAAAGCATTGCTAGATTACTGGGTGGTTCTGTAGGACACCTAGGGTCATAATAATAGCTCCAACATGTATGTCGAGACAATGGAGTACCTCAACTCAGCAATTAGTGTGGTTAATCTGGCCCAAAAGGATATTGGGATCGGAAAGAAGGGATTTGCAAATGCATCAGACTATTTAGAAACCTGGGATGACTCGGACAGCATAACGGCTGTAAATGCTCAAAAAGATTTTGTGACATCCTGCAAAATGGTAGCATAACCACTTAACATCACAATATCAAGGTTCTCAGATCAATTGTCAACACACAGAAGTAGTAGGAACTGAAATGGGGCTTGAAACCATCAATCTTATAAGTCTACAGATTAGTAACACGTGATCCAGATAGAAAGACGAGAAGCCTAGTTCTTAATCCCTGTAGAAAAGAAGAGGTTGACTCAGATCAGAGGGGCACAAGGTAAAGGAGTAAAAAGAGCCTTACGTTCCCTTCCACAATCAATTCCCTTATATAACTAAAGCATTTCTAGACTTGACTTCGACCAGTTTGGCTTAGTAATCCAACATGCAGTCAGGCTCTGATACCAAAGCTTTCAGGACCCCGATCCTAAGTCACACCGATCTAGCATGTAACACATCATATCACTTTGCGGCCTCATGCATGGTATTCCCACGGGTGCCACCTTACCTGCCCGGGACCGTTTGCGCATTTTGGCTCACGTATATGATAGTGTCGCTAGCATCCATATGACAGAGAACCCGGGCCGACATGACTAGTCGTGAACCCAAAGTGGCACTAACTTACAGGGACAGGAATACATGACCCAGCATCGAATGTGTCGGTCAACAGCGAGTGAATCCGGGCTGTAGCTGCTGGGCTAGCAGGATTCCGGTAAACCGGGCTGTAGCAGGCTAACAGGACTCCGATATACACCGCGTGACATTTCCCCAAAGGGACAGACACAGGATCGAAGTAGGACACATACCGGCCAGTCTAAGTGTTCCGGAGCAGTAGCAACTGGGCTAACAGGACTCCGGGAACCCCGGGCTGTAGCAGACTACCATGGATCAGTGGAAGCACTAGACTACATTTCCCCATAAGAGAGGCTACCAAGGATAGACAACTAGGTTGTCGGATCCCACACATACCAAGCATTTCAAAATCATACACACAATATGCTCGATATGTGCAAATACAACATGGCATCACAACAAGACTCTACGACTCAGAGTATTTATACATTAGGCTCCGAGGAGCCAAGTATTACAAACATGGGTCGGATGACCCAGCATTCAAGTCATACAAGCAACAAGCACATGCGGAAGCTTAACTTGTCTGAGTACAGACAACTACAAATGAAAAAGGCTGAGAAACCTAACTATCTACAAGACCCTGCCGAGGGCACAAGATCGTAGCTGAGGTAACAAGCTAAACGTCGAAGTCCACGCGGAACTACTAGCGAGACTGCAGTCTCTCTGCAAAACATAAATTAAGCAAACGTGAGTACAAATGTACCCAGCAAGACTTACATCAGAACTAGCTACATATGCATCAGTATCAACGAAGGGGTGGTGGAGTTTAACTGTAGCAAGCCAGCTTTGACTCGGTGGCTATCCTGAACTACGACTGCAAGTAAGTCTTTGAGGTGGCGCACACGAGTCCACATATTCACCATATCAATACACCATTATGGATCCGCTCCTGTCTCCCTACGAGAACGCCATCCATAGCACTCACGCTTATCTTGCGCATTTTAGAGTATCCACTTTCACTTGTCTATGAAATGTACAGGCAACCCAGAAGTCCTTTACCGCGGACACGGCTATTCGAATAGATGATGTTAACCCTGCAGGGGTGTACTTCTTCACACACGCTCTCGCCACTTACCACCATGTACACGTCGTGTATCTCCGCAACCTTCAAGCGGAAGCCTGGCGAGGGATTTGGCCACGACCTAACTAACCACACAAGTCCCTAGTCCAGGTTTATCGCCTATTCGGGTTCCATCCGCAAGGAGATCCGGCCGGGGTGTCGCTCACGGCCCCAAACGATGTGTGCAGGGTTCCCAAGCCCACCTTGTCGGATGGATCTACGCTTGGTACACCGTGCCACGGTGCCTAGTCTGTCCCAAGCCCACCTGTACCGGGTGCCACTTGGTAGACTACTAACACTACCTACAAACACCAGAAACTAGTTGCAACTACTGGACAGAGATCGAGGTGGTTAATAAGCCGGGAGGGGCACTTAAGCATTCCAATGCGTGGTAGTAACTGTTCATGGATCACAAACACAGAACTCAGTTCCTGAGAATTGTTTCAATGAGACAACCCACCATGTACTCCTACATGGCCTCTCACCACTACCTTTACCAAATCGTGTTCACAAACTTAGCTCTCAATAGTAGGACATGCTCACCACATTCCAATTCATCCCCGATGAATCAGCCCTGACTCAACTCTAAGCAGTAGCAGGCATGACAAACAAGCATGAATGAGTAAGCACATCAGGGCTCAAACAACTCCTACTCATGCTAGTGGGTTTCATCTATTTACTATGGCAATGACAGGTCATGCAGAGGAAAGGGGTTCAACTACCGCAGCATGTAACAGTTGAAACGTTGTTGTCCTAATGCAGTAAAAGAGAGAAGGAGCGCGAGAGTGGGATTGTATTGGAATGAACAAGGGGGTTTTGCTTGCCTGGAACTTCTGAAGATAGTATAGCTCTTCATCGGTGTCATCGAACTCATCGTCGAAACAAACGTCTACTGAGGGGGGAACAACACCGGCAAACAGAGAAGGAACATAATCAATGCAATGCAACAATATGATGCATGAACATGACATGGCAATGTGATGTGATTTGAGCTAATGCAACTAAAACCAGAAGGGTTTGAGCTAATTTGAACCAAGGGTTCAAATTCAAACTCAAGTTATGAATTTATAATGTGCATTATCATGTTTTGATCTATACAGCAAGGTTAAGTTGCTTTTTCATGCATGAAAACATCATAAATGGACAGATTGGATTTTTCTGATAATTTTTCATATATAAATTATTTCATTTGGAGTTATAGATTAATTTCTATGATTTTTTGAAGTTTATACTATTTCTGGAATTTTCTGAATTTGTTTTAATCCAGAAATTCCTTTAGTGCGTCAGCATGACTTCGGCGTGACGTCAGCAAGTCAACAGGGTGGGTCCAGGTCAAACCTGACGTGTGGGGTCCACACGTCAGTGACACAGTTAGTTAACAGGGGTATTTAGCCTAACTAAAAGGATTAGTGGGCGCTGGGGCCCACTGTCAGTGTAACCGGGTTAAACTAACCACGGGGTTAGTGGCTAACCTAATCTGCGACGTCACCTAACCGGCGATTAGCCGCTGGTGCTAAGCACAACGCTGCGGCGCTCCTCGTTCGGCCCATCTCCGGCGACGAGAGCTCGTGTGGCTGGGCTCTACGGGCTCAGCGTGACGCAACGCGTCGAGTGGTGGCTGCGGCAGGTGCAGAGGTGGGCTTTAGTGGCGGCAGCGGCGAGCTCAGGCGGCGGTGGCGCTCGGGCTAGCTTGTGCTCGGGGCTGCAGCTTGCGGGCGAGCGAACTAGGTATCTGGGCATCATCTACGGCGCTTCAGGAGCAAGATGGAAAGAGGCACATGTCGGAGGGGGCTCGGCAAGGACGAGCTCGTCATCCATGGCGGACGGCAGCTTCGGTCACAGCGGGAGGAGCGGCTAGAGGATGCGAGGGACATCGGGGAAAAGGGGAAACGGAGCAGGAGCTCACAGGGGGTCAGTTGGAGTAGACGACAAGCTCGGGGGCGTCCTGTCGGCGATGAATCGGTCAGCGGCGACCGACGACCGTGCTCGGAGAGGACCCGTTGATGGCGACGTTTTCGGGCACCCTAGGGCGCATTCTTCCGTGGGGAGCTTCACGGTGTCAATGCGGATCCGGTGGTCATGACGGAGAGGCGAGGCGTGCACGGTGGCCATATGGGCGAGCGGCGGTGTGGTTCGTCCATGGAGACGGGAGGCGAGGGAGAGAGCAGGGGGGCGAGTGAGGAGGTCGGGTGGATCAGGACTGCACCGAGGAGACGACCAGCGGCGTCGCGCTGTCCTCGGACGCAGGCAAGCAGCCTGGTGGCGTGGCGTCCGCGCGCGTGTGCGCTGTTCCCCCCGGCCTACTAGCGCGAGGTAGGGGATGACTGGCATCGGCCATTCAGCTGGGCCGGCCTGCTGGGCTAGGACAGCTGGGCCGCCAGGTGAGCCGAGGTAAGGATTTTTTCATTTTTGTTTTCTTTTCTATTTCTGACATTTGTTTGATTTAGTTTTAGGCACTAAATCGTTTTATTTTCTTCTGATAAATTTTTATAGGGACTATTTGGATTATTCCAGAGCCCCTCACATTTACCCAGAATTATTGGACATATATGAAATATATAGCATATATATATCCAATGCAAATTATGATTGCATTAGTTCCAAATGCCCAAAATAAATATTTGTGAGGTCCTAAAAATATTGGTTTGAATTTTACCTCTGACTAATATTTTCAGAGAGGAACATGAACATTTTCTTGGACCTATTTGGAGCAACTTTTATCTTGGTCATTTCCAGAAATGATTTCTGAGGCTTTCACATGTCCCCATTTCAAGTTCATTGAAATATAAACATGATGCAAACAACAGTAGCTTGCCTAGAGCATACCAGAACTAGGGATGTGACAGTTGTTTACACGACATGTACTCGGCAACCTTCGAGCGGAAGCCCAACGAGGGTGTCGGCCATGACCTGACTAACCACACAAGTCTCTAGTCCTGGTTTATCACCTATTTGAGTTCCATCCGCAAGGAAGTCTGGCCGAGGTTTCCACTACGACCCCAAACAATGTGTGTAGGGTTCCTGAGCCCACCAAACGGGTGCCCCGGTACACCGTGCCATGGTGTATCTACCGCATCATAGCCCACCCCTAGGGTCAGGGCTACACACAACCTCGAACACATATCCTACAAACACCAGAAACTAGTTGCAACTCCTGGACAGAGATCAAGGCGATTAATAAGTCGAGAAGATCCATGGGTTTCAGGCCCAATGCATGGTAGTAGCTGTTCTTGGATCACAAACACATGACTCAGTTCCTGAGGACGGTTTTAGTGAGACAACCCACCATGTACTCCTACATGGCCTCTCATCGCTACCTTTACCAAAATGTCTTCACACACTTAGCTCTCAACAGTAGGACATGTTCACCTCCTTTCCAATCCATCCCAGATGAATCAGACCTGACACAACTCTAAGCATAGCCAGCATAACAAGCAAGCATGAATGAGTAGGCACATCATGGCTCAAACAATTCCTACTCATGCTAGTGGGTTTTTACTAATTACTATGGCAAAGACGGGTCATGCAGAGGAATGGGTTCAACTACCACAACATGTAACAGTTGAATCGTTGTTGTCATAATGCAGTAAAAGAAAGCAAGAGCGAGAGAGTGGGATTGTACCAAAATACTCAAGGGGGTTTGCTTGCCTGGCACTTTTGTAGATAGCACTGCTCTTCATCAGTGACAACGATCACAACATCGAAAACATCGGCTATCGAGAGGGAACAACACCGACTAGCAAAGAAGGAACATAATCAATGCAATGCACGTTCACATGAATGCCATGTCATGTTAAGGTACCGAATTCACCTAATGCAATATTTAGCCAAGTTAATTGAAGTGGAATTCAAGCAAGACCAATGTCCAACTCCAAATGTTATATCATAGATTGCCCTAATCATCATTTGTCCTATTCAGTGAGGTTAACTTGTTCAAACAAGCATGATCATGGCATAAATAGATTCTTCATATTTTTCTGATAATTTTTCATATATAAATTATTTCATTCTGCTCTACGGTTGAATTTCTATGTTTTTTCAAAGTTTAGTCAAATTTCTGGAATTTATAAATCGTTTAAGATTTATTTAAAATCCAGAAATATTTATGACGTCAGCACCGCATCAGCATGATGTCATCAAGTCAACATAGCCAGCCGGATCAAACCTGACCAATGGGACCCACTAGCCAGTGACACAGTGGCTGACCCGGTTTAATCCAGCGCTGACCAGGCTTTGACCCACTATGGGGCCCGCTGTCAGCGTCTGTGGGGGGCCTAATTAGCAGGGATTAGTGCTAATGATGGAGCCACGTCGGCAGTCGCTAGAGTCTGGCCGGCGGCAACCATTCCGCATGGCGGAGGCGCAGCTGGGCGACGCTACAGGTGTCGGGTTCGCGTGCTGAGGGCACGAGGGCATAGCCCTTGCTCGCCCGCATCGAGCAGCAGCCGAGTCGGACATGGGGGTTGTCGGAATCAACACCAGCGACGAGGTTTGCGGCAGCCGTGGTTCGGGCGTGCTCGAGAACGGTGATGTGGTGCACCGTAGGACGAACAAGTGGTGGTTTTCGACTCCTGTGAGGGTGAGGAGCATGGTGACGCGCTTGGTTTTGAGCCTCAGCAGCTGCAGCATCGGCGGTGACATCACTGGCAATGTGGAGCTCGCGGGCACGGTGGGGTCGGAACTAGAGCGTGCGCAGGAGTGAGGGGAGAGGGGGAAAGCAAGGGGAGCTCACGGTGGACTCACAGAGAAGGCCAGTGGGCTCGGGGGAGCTTCTGCGGCGGCGAAATCATCAACGGCATCTAGCGGCCGTGCTCGGAGAAGTCATGATCGGGGACGAAGCTGCAAGGCTTCCGGCGTCGCGTGGCTCGGCGGAGAAGACTAGGATGACACTGTGGTTCTCTTTTACACATCTGCGAGGCATGGGGTGGTCGGTGGCTATGCAAGCGGTGGACAGCGGCGACGAGCTCCGCTCGGTGGGAGAGAGAGAGGGAGCCAGAGGAGGGGATGAGCACGGAGGAGAGTGGGAGAGTGTCGAGGGGATGCATGGAAACGCCTAGGTGCATTGGGGATGAGGCAGGCAGGCATGAGGTGGCTAGCGCGTGTCGGCATGCCGCGACCACGTGCTCCACTCATTCTGTCCAGGGAAGACGATTACTAGCAGCTGGGCCGTGGGCTGCAAAGGAGGTGAGCCTCTACTACACTAGCAGGCCAGGTAGTGTTTCTCTCCCTTTTCATTTCTATTTTCTAATTTTCTCTTCTATTTTGATTTAGTAGAAATACAAATCATTTTTACAGCTTCCAAAAATTATTTTGTGGACTAGTGGAATTATTCCAAAGCCCCACAATAAATTTCAGAATTACTCAAGCATTTAAAATATTTATAGCATTTAATTGCCCCAATTCAAGTACTTTATGATTTAGTTCAAAGACCCAAAGATGATCTTGAAAAATGTGCACCATTTTTGGCAGAGGTTTTCACCCATTTAAAAAATGTTGAACTTTTCTTAAGGGCATTTTGGGTTCATTGAAAATATTTTCAATTATCCTAGTTATTCAGAGGGGTGCTAGGGTTTGATCAATCCCCATTTCAAGTTCATTTGAAATGTAAACGTGATGGATGGATGATTATGCATGACAAGCGAAGACTAATCTATGGTTGTGACAGTCCCGCAGAAATAGTAACTCTCGTGGGTACCCCTTGGGGCCGACCCGTCTTTAACATGGTTCTGGGGGTAAAGTCAAAGTAACCGTGTGTCCATAATACCAAGGGGGAATATGAGGAATCACCCTCGATGGATTCCACTTGATGTAACCGTCAAGGTGAACTTGGAGGAATCACCCTCGAGGGTTCACACTTGAGGTGTTGTAGACAGAGTCGTTATTGGGAGTGGTGAAGGAGGAATCACCCTCGTAGATCACGACTAATTAACTACACTACAGAGATCTCATCAGAAGTGCTATATGAGGTATCACCCTCGGCACGAGGTAGTAACCCTACAGTGTCGTACAACTAAGGTGGTGTGATGTGATGTCTCTGGCTCTGGACGTTGATCACGTAGATCGAGTCATCTGGTAATCCAGCGGGGGCAACAGGGATACGGTGAGGGGTCACTGATGGATCACACTAACCAACCTATTCAAAGCATATAGCATAAGCAGGTAAGGTACAAAAGCAGGTTATGAAAGCAGGCTATGCATCAGAATAGGAGCAATCAATTACAATAGTAAAATCTAATGCAAGCATGACAGAGAAGGATTAGGCGATATAGTAATGATCAAGGGGTTTTTGCTTGACTAGAATGTATGCAGATGGACTCGGACCCTCAACGGTGTAGTAGTCGATCACCAGATCAACAACGGTCTCGGGGTGTACAGGAGAAGAAGGAGGGCGAAGAAACAACTAATAACAAGCATACAAATGCAACAGAAAGCATGACATGACAGTAGGCTATGCTAGGGGTGATCTAACGCAGTGCTAAGTGTTATAGGTGGAGCGGGAAAATATCCGGGAATATTTTCCTGGCTCCAGGCATTTATCGGTCAGACGATTCGGAGGGGAAGGTTCCATGTTTCCTGTGTTAGAGGCATGTGACAGGTATGTGGAGGGCATATTCGGATTCGTCTTATTTTCCTGATCAATTTTCATATATAAATTATTTTCATTAGAGTTACAACTTAATTTATATGATTTTCCAAGTTTTAAACAATATTCTGAATATTCTGGAATTAATGTAATTATTAAAAAGAATACAATTAACAGAAAAGGCTGGGTGCACCCGGTGCAGTGCACCCAACAGTGCGTAGAGGGGCTGTTTGCTGGGGCCAGTCAACTGGACAGTCAACAGTTGACTGGTCGACATTGACCAGTCAAAGTGGGCGCCGGGACCCACCTGTCATTGACATATGCTTTAATAACTCATATATGTTTTTTATTATTACTATATTCTCTTTTCTTCTTCTTTTTTTACAAGGGCGGGTCCACATCGCAGTGTCGTGGGAAACCACAGCCACCTATGGGACCAAGAGCCCCTTTCTGGTTCGGCGGGGGGATAGCACGTTGCACAAAGATCGGAGGAGTGTGGAACAACATGACAGAGATCACACAGGCAGTTTTTACCTACGTTGGGGCCGCCGCGAGGCGTAAAACCCTACTCCTGCTTTGGTGGATTGATGGTGGAAAAAGTGGTGGTGAGTGCAGCACATTTGCCCGGCAGGGTTGCCTCGGGGCGAGAACGGCTACGCGCGTACGGGTGTGAGAGGGTATGAATCAGCCAACCCTCTCTCTGTTTGCCTTGGGCCTCCTTTTGTAGATCAAGGGGTCACCACAATGGCAAATCAATCATTACACACTGATTATATAGCAAACAGTGTTATCATACGTAACTCTCCAGGCTGACAAAGCGCATTAAATGCACCTGTCGGAGTAAATGGCCACGGGTAGCCTAACTGACTCCCCCTGGCTCTTTGAAAAATTATCAGGCCGATTGGGCCTTCAAGCATCCAAAACACAGGGCTGCCTTCTCTGGTTGGCTATCTCATAGGCCGACTATCGGAAGGCGACCCGACCTCAAAAACCTTCCCGAAGATAACCATAAGATGGCCGACTCCCAGAAGCCGGCCATAAGAAGACCGACTCCCAGAAGCCGGCCACAAGAAGACCGACTCCCGGAAGCCGGCCAAGACTGCACCCACCAGGGCTGCACCCACATAACGGTGATGAGACGGGGCGTGGCCACAGTACAGCCTGCCACCCCCGAATCTCGGAGCATGCATGGCCACAGTGCGCCCTACGGGTCAGCCATCCCCCGTCCGGCGCGGCACTGTAGCCATGTTGACCGTGACGTCACCCATGACAGGCGCCAGTATGGCCCGCGGGCGGCGGGCCCCTTCAGCCAGAGGGATGCTCGAAGGCGGCCAGGCCTCCCCTAGTCGGCCTGAGGCGTAGCCGGCTCCCAATAGCCGGCTACCTCCCTCCCTCGAAGTATGTGCATCATTAAGGAGACAAGACGAGGTGAGGCTACAGTGAGAGCCCGCCAGGAGGCGGCACTGTAGCCACGCTTACCTCGACAAAACAGGGGCGAGGCAACAGTAACCAGCCGCCAACAAGGCCCCCAAGCGGTGGGGCCGGCCTGTCGACCAAGAGGCCGGCAGCCGGCGGGACCCACCAGTCGGCAGGCCCCAACGGCCGGCGGAGAAGCCGGCGAGCACAGACACTGACGGCTGGGACCCGCACCCAGTCGGATTACCATTGTATCCCTGGGGGGTAGGCCTATATAAACCCCCCAGGGCACCCATGCAAAGGGTTGATCTCGGAGATAGTTTTAGACACCACGTAGAGGGAAGAGGAGAGCTAGCCTTGCCTTTCTTCTTCCTCTAGCCAAACAGCTCAAGGAGCACTTGTAGCTACTTGTGTTGATCTAGTGACCATGCGGAGAACCCGCAGAGCAGGACTAGGGGTGTTATCTCCACAGAGAACCCCAAAACTGGGTAAGATTCGCCGGCGTGCATGTCTTCGCCTTATCCCGTTTCCAGGCACCGGCGATGTCTTACTGGCTGCCACAATGATAAGCCACCCGTTGGTATATGTCGCACCTACCACCCGACATTTGGCTCCCACCATGGGGCCAGGTGCACCGTCGTCTGGAGACCTGTTCTGGACGGGAACCCCTTTCCTCCCCCGCGAGCGTAGCCAGCCCGCTACGCCCGATGGTGCTTGCCCTGACGCGCTGCAAGGCGTCGACGATGCCCGCGCGGCGAGCTGCCTCGCCGATCTTCTTGGAGAGGCTCGCATCTCCGACGAGCCTGCGTCCGACGCGGGCACAGACTGCCCCGAGAGCCGCCTCATCAGCCTCCTCGACCAGCTTCACGACTCCACCGACCCGATGCTTGTCGACTCCGACACGACATCGCTTGACGCCTTCCCCACCAGCGTGGTGATCATCGACGACCCTCTCCCTCGAGCCGACAGTGGCAACAGCGCTGTCACTGAGGTGCTGGTCATCAGCCACGGCGCCGTCTCGAGCGAGAACGCCCACGACGCCGTACAAGCGGCGCTGCACGACTTGTCCGTCCCCATCCCGGCCGACGCCGACGCCGAGACTCTGGAGGCACGCCGCGTCGCCCTCATCGCGGAGGGCCAGAAGATAGCATCCATGAGACGCCTCACTGAGGCTCACCAGCGCGAAGTCGACCGCGCCGCCTTTGGTACGCCGCCTCCTGGCGGGCCGAGCCGAGCCGGCCTCGTCAAGAAGCACGGCGCGGCCATCGCCAGCATGCTGGGAGCAGACCGCCCAGTCTACGCCACGCCACTCGAGAACCTGCGTGCCGCTCAGGCAGCCGTAGACGAGCTGGACGGGCTGGGGGCTGATGAGCTCCCCTACATGACTAGACACATCCAGCAGCTGATCGACGCGGCCGCAGAACGGCATGAAGCCGGCGCCCGCGCTGAAAGTCCTCCCCCACGCCGAGAGCACGGCGCGACATCCCGAACGCCGACTGCAAGCAGCGCCCGCGCAAGAAAAGACAAGGAGCCGGCTGCTAGCCACAGTCAGACTCGGGTCACCATTGAGCGCGACACAGAAGGCCGCCCCCGAGCCGTGGAACGACAAGGCAATCCGCCTCCTCCCCCGCCTTGTGGGGAGAGATATCCCACCCCGCCGCCTGTCCCGCATCCAACTCTTGGTGGCCGACTAGGCCACTGCGAAGGAGTCGGCGAGAATGACGCCCGCCACCGGATCGACCGCCTAGCGCGATCCCTGGCGCTAGAAGAAGAAGATGATGTCGGCCCGCCTTGCTTTGGCCCCCGCATCCGCGACGAGCCCTTCCCCAAAGGGTTCTCACACCCCAGAGAAACGCCAAAATACAACGGCTCCGTGAAGCCGGAAGATTGGTTGATCGACTACTCCACCGCAGTCAGCATAGCAAACGGCAATAGGCGCGTTGCCGTGAAGTACGTCCCGCTCATGCTTCAAGGCACGACAAGCACCTGGCTGAAAAGCCTCAAGCCCTACAGCGTCAACAGCTGGCTAGACTTCACGGAAGTCTTCGTCCGCAACTTCACCAGCACATACAAGCGGCCTCCCAAGCCCCGCCAGCTCTCCTTGTGCATCAAAGGACCCAGCGAATCAACTCGCGACTACCTCACGCGTTGGGCCGAGCTCCGCAACTCCTGCGAGGGGGTACACGAGGTTCAAGCCATAGAGTACTTCACCGCCGGGTGCTGAGAGGGCACCCTCCTCAAGCACCGACTCCTCTGCGACGAGCCGACTACCCTCGACGAGCTGCTGATCATAGCAGACAAGTACGCCACGGCCCACTCTTCGATGAAGACCGAGCTTCGAGTGGACGCCTCTGGAAAGGTGCTCGCTCCGGCTCCCAAGATGCCGGCTGGTGACTCCAACCGACGCCCCTACCAAAACGACCACAAGCGCAAGGCCCCTATGCCGCCTTCCACCAGTCGGCAAGTAGCCACCGCCGAAGACGAACAGCCCGAAGAGCGGCCCGCGCCCAAGAAGAAGGGCGGCAGGCCGGCTTGGCAGCCGGCTTTCTCCTACGAGCAAACTCTTGATGCCCCCTGCAAGTTCCACAGCGGCGCGAAGCCGTCCAACCACACGACCCGGAAGTGCCATTGGCTCACGCGGATCTCCAAGGGCGAGGGACTGCTGCCGCCTCCACCTCCTGGCCCGCCGCCTCCAGCCCCTCAGCAGCCGGCCGTCTGACCAGCAGTCGGAGCCATTCAAGATGAGTTCCCAGATGAGCACGCCGCCTACGTCGTCTTCACAAGCCAAATTGAAGACAAGCGCAGTCGGCGCCGACAGCACCAAGAAGTCAACGGGGTCGCCTCCAGCAACCCCGAGTTCATGCATTGGTCTGAGAAGCCTATCAGCTGGAGCCGGGCCGATCACCCAGAGGTGATGCCGTCTGCCGGCTCTTATGCATTAGTGTTGGACGCCACCCTCGTGACAGAAAGGCGAGCTGCCCGTTTCTCCCGTGTGCTGATTGATGGTGGAAGCAGCATCAACATACTGTACCGCGACACCATGGAGAAGTTGAACCTCAAGACGAAGCAACTCATGCCAAGCCGGACTGTGTTCCATGGCATCGTGCCCGGCCTGTCCTGTTCCCCAATCGACAAGATCAAGATGGATGTTCTCTTCGGAGACAAGGACCACTTCCGCCGAGAAGCGATCTGGTTTGAAGTAGTGGATCTAGAGAGCCCTTACCACGCATTGCTTGGCCGACCTGCCCTGGCCAAGTTCATGGCTGTGCCCCACTACGCCTACCTCAAGATGAAGATGCCGAGTTCAAAGGGGATCATCACCATAGCCGGAGACTACAAGAAGTCCACGGAGTGCGCTGCAGCCAGCAGCCGGCTGGCCGAGTCCCTCGTGATCGCTGAAGAGAAGAAGATGCTGGACCGAGTCGTGGCCATGGCCGGCAAGCAGCCGGCCCTGTCCCCCAACCCCAAGGAATATGATGCTCAGGGCTCCTTCCAGCCGGCCAAGGAAACAAAGAAGATACCTCTGGACCCGGAGAACCCGGAGAGGTTTGCTGTCATTGGTGCAAATCTGGACAGCAAATAGGAAGGCGAGCTTGTCGACTTCTTCCGTGAGAATCGGGACATCTTTGCATGGTGCCCAAAGGACATGCCGGGTGTTCCGAAGGATTTCGCCGAGCACAAGCTACACGTCCGAGCGGACGGAAAACCAGTCAAGCAACCTCTCCGCCGACTGTCGGAGGAGAAGAGAAGGATCGTAGGAAAAGAGATAGCCCGGCTGCTGGCAGCCGGCTTCATTATGGAGGGTTTTTTTTTCCAGAATGGCTTGCCAACCCGGTCCTGGTGTTGAAGAAAAACAACAAATGGTGTATGTGTATAGATTACACCAGCCTCAACAAAGCCTGCCCCAAAGATCCGTTTGCCTTACCACGAATCGATCAAGTGATAGACTCCACATCCGGATGCGAGCTGTTGAGTTTCTTGGATGCTTACTCAGGCTACCACCAGATCAAGTTGGATCCAGCCGACCGCCTGAAGACCGCCTTCATCACACCATTCGGAGCTTTCTGCTACTTGACTATGACATTCGGCTTGAGAAATGCCGGTGCCACTTTTTAGCGTTGCATGCAGAAATGCCTCCTCAAGCAACTCGGCAGAAATGCCCATGTCTATGTAGAGGATATTGTGGTGAAGACGGAGAAGCGCGGCACCCTGCTGGAAGACCTCAGAGAAACATTTGCCAACTTGCGCCGGTTTCAGATCAAGCTCAACCCTGAGAAATGCGTGTTCGGAGTACCAGCCAGCCAGCTTCTAGGCTTTTTGGTCTCCGAACGCGGCATTGAGTGCAACCCAGTGAAGATCAAGGCCATAGAGAGAATGGAGATTCCTACCAAGCTGCGAGACGTTCAGAAGTTTACCGGGTGCCTGGCCTCCCTAAACCGCTTTATCAGCGGGCTAGGAGAGAAGGCTCTCCCCCTGTACCGACTCATGAAGAAGTCCACCCACTTTGAGTGGAACGACCAAGCAGACCAAGCTTTCCACGAGTTGAAGAAGATGCTGACCACACCGCCTGTCCTGGCAACGCCGACTGAGAAAGAGCCCATGCTCCTTTACATTCATGCGACTAGCCGAGTGGTCAGTACAGTTATCGTGGTCCAACGCCCAGAAGAAGGCCGAGCTCAGTTAGTCCAGAGGCCGGTATATTATTTGAGCGAAGTACTGTCCACCTCGAAGCAAAACTACCCGCATTACCAGAAGATGTGCTATGGAGTGTACTTTGCCGCCAAGAAGCTAAAGCCCTACTTTCAAGAGCATCCCATCACGGTCGTATGCACTGCCTCGCTTGCCAAGATCATAGGCAGCCGGGATGCATCCGGCCGGGTGGCTAAGTGGGCCATTGCGCTGGCTCCTTACACGATCTTCTACCAGCCCCGCACCGCCATCAAGTCCCAAGCATTGGCCGACTTCCTTGTCGACTGGGCCGAGACCCAGTACCTACCGCCGGCTCCCGACTCCACTCATTGGCGGATGCACTTCGATGGATCCAAGATGCGCACCGGCTTGGGAGCCGGCATCGTCCTCACCTCTCCCAAGGGCGACAAACTCAGATACACACTGCAAATCCATTTTACCGCCTCCAACAATGTGGCCGAGTACGAGGCGCTCATACACGGGCTCCAGCTAGCCAAAGAACTCGGCATACGCCGGATCCTGTGCTATGGCGACTCGGATTTGGTGGTCCAGCAGTCATCCGGTGACTGGGACGCCAAGGACGCAAACATGGCGAGCTATCGATTCCTCGTCCAGCAAATCAGCGGATACTTTGAAGGATGCGAGTTCCTCCACGTGCCATGGGCCGACAACGAGCAAGCAGATGCCCTGGCACGTATCGGCTCCACCCGACAAGCTATACCAACCGGCGTCTCTCTCCAACGCCTCCTCAAACCGTCTGTCAAGCCGTCTCCAGAATCAGACTCCATCTTCGTACCGCCTGCCCCTGATGCAGTCGGATCCGACTTGGGGAACCCAGCATTCGGCTCGGGGACTTCAGTACCCGGCCCGGGGACCGCCGTAGTCGCTCCCGGCTCAGGGACTTCAGAACCCAGCCCGGGGACTGCAGCAGTCGGCCCGGAGACTGCAACGACACAACAGGCGGTGGCCGACTCCAACTCTTCACCACCCAACCCACCCACCCGGGTCACAATAGCCGTACTGACAATAGAAGAAGTCACAACTCCATCATGGGCCCAGCCCATCCTCAACTTCCTAGTAAACAGAGAGCTGCCGACTGATGAGATCTCGGCAAGACTAGTTCAACGCCGAGCCGGAGCATACACAATAATAAACAGAGAACTTGTTAAGCGTAGCGTCACTAGAGTCTTCCAGCGCTGCGTCGAGCCAGAGAAGGGCATAGCAATCCTCAAGGATATCCACCAAGGCGAATGCGTCCACCACGCGGCCTCAAGATCACTTGTCGCCAAAGCTTTCCGCCATGGTTTCTTCTGGCCGACTGCTTTGGAAGACGCCAAGGAATTAGTCAAATGCTGCAAAGGGTGCCAAGTCTTCAGCTCCAAGCAACACCTGCCGGCTTCTACACTCAAGACCACCCCCCTCACCTGGCCCTTTGCCGTCTGGGGGCTGGACATGGTGGGCCCATTCAAGACGGCCCGCGGCGGCATGACACATCTGCATGTTGCCGTGGACAAATTCACCAAGTGGATTGAAGCGAAGCCAATCAAGAAGCTGAACGGGCCGACTGCCGTGACATTCATCGCAGATATCACCACTCGATATGGTATACCACACAGAATCATCACCGACAACGGCACGAATTTTGCCAAGGGAGCACTGGCACGTTTCTGCGCGACACAGGGCATCCGACTGGACTTAGCGTCCGTTGCCCACCCGCAGTCAAACGGCCAGGTCGAGCGAGCAAACGGCCTCATCCTCTCCGGCATCAAGCCTCGACTGGTCGTACCACTGGAGCGTTCGGTCGGCTACTGCCTCGATGAGCTGCCGGTTGTCCTCTGGAGTCTGCGTACTACCCCGAACAAGTCAACCGGCTTCACTCCTTTCTTCCTTGTATATGGTGCCGAGGCTGTCATCCCAACTGACATCAAGTTTGACTCGCCTCGGGTCACCATGTACACGAAGGCGGAGGCCAAGGAAGCGCGAGAAGACGGTGTCGACCTGCTGGAAGAGGGCCGGCTGTTAGCACTCAGTCGGTCCGCCATCTACCAGCAGGGTTTGCGCCGTTACCACAACCGGAAGGTCAAGCCAAGATCCTTCCAAGAAGGCGATCTTGTGCTCCGGCTGATCCAGCGAACAGCCGGCCAGCACAAGCTCTCGGCCCCTTGGGAAGGCCATTCGTCATCAGCAAGGCCCTAGGCAACGACTCCTACTACCTGATCGACGCACAGAAGCCGAAGGCACGCAAGAGGGATGATTCCGGCAAGGAGTCGGAACGACCATGGAACACCAATCTCCTGAGAAGATTTTACAGTTAAAAGCAGTATGTATCACGCTACCTTTGTATTAAGTACAAGACAACAGGGCCCCCAAGGCGCACTCGGGGACTACCCTCTTTTATCTATGAATGATGAGTGTCATACCTATGAATGTATTATTACATTTGATTTTCTATCTGGCACCGGGTTCGACCAGTCGGCCCGGGGACTGGTCGCCTTGAGTTATATTAAAGTTCTACCTGCAGTCAGACAAGTAGTGTGCTGGCACCCGAGCCCTCTCTTACTGAAAGTCACAGCTCGAAGAACCGACTGTCCGACTGGCAAGAGCCAAAGGCAGGAAAGGATGCCCACACGAAAAATGACTAAGGACTAACGAACCTATATAACACAAGCCGGCATCCCACCACACCTACCGGCTGTCAGTACAGCCGGCTGGCCGGCTTCCCATTCACTTTGTTACAATCCAAGAAAGCTAGAGTACTCGCCCTCCCAACCGGCCAAGCACTTCTCCAGCCACAGACTGCAGAGCAGCTGTCCGGCTGGGAAGGCGGCGACCAAGGGAGGGCGGCAAAGGAAACAACCAAAGGATGAAAAGCAAGAACAATGGGAAGCCAAACACATGCATGATTATATTTACACGAAAGGCCTTCAACAGGCCGGCAGTCAACATAATTTCAATACACCCCCAGTGGGTGGAACTACGCAAACTTAACAAAATATTGTTCGAAGAGCAATAAACAGGAAAGCAAAGGTGGCGGATCAGACTAAGGGCGCAACAGGCGAGCCGGGCTGGTCGGTGGAGACGGCAGTGCCGGCTGGAGGAGTGGCCGGCTGGCGAGTCTCGGCTTGATCATCACCGGCTACAAGCGGCGCGCTCGCACGCGCCTCATTACTGGAGGCACGATCAAGTTGAGGCTGGCCGGTTGCTCCACCGTCTGGCACGGCGTCTTCACCATCCTCTCCCTCCTCCTCTTCGCCCTCATCGCTGGAGTCGATCTCCTCCGCCGAGTCCTCACCATCCGCCGGGTTCAGCCTGAACCACTCCTCCGGCTGAGCAATGCCATTATCATCCACCTCAGGAGCAAAGGCGCTGGTGTCGGTATAATCGGCGATTGCCGAAGCGCGCTGGATGATAGCCGGCCGCACCGCCTCCAACTCCTCGTCGGCTTCCTGCCGCCAGGTGGCTAGCTGGTCCAAGCTCAACTCTGGATACTAGGCTTTGACGAACTCCAGCGCCTGACCGAGCTGCAGAAGCCTTCCAGGCCTCGAAGCGGCCAACCGCTACCTCCAGCCAGTCGGCAGTCCGACTGGGGGTACGGGGAACCACCTCGCCGGGACAGAGGGCGGCCAGCACTTGCGCCCCAACACGCTGAAGACGGCGGAGCATGCGGTGAGCTGGCTGGAGGCGGGCTTGGATCGCCAGAAGCTGCTCCTCAAGCGACCGACGAGCATTCGGCGCGATCCCCACGCCGGCTTGCCTTCATGCCTCGCGGTGGGCCTCGACGACCTGGTTGGCGGCGGTAGAGTAACCAGGGAAGTACTCTGCACAAGAAAGAAAGAAAGAGAAAAAACAAAAAGTCAGAGAATGGACTAAATGGCAAGTGCCAAGCAAGAAACGAAGAAGAAGGTGGCCTACCATCGACCAAGTCTTCGATCTGGCCGTAGCCGCTGATCAGCGACTGCCTTGCCTCAGCCCAGCTCGCTGCCTCGGTCCCGTACTCGGCTTGGAGGGCGGCCTCGCTGTCCTGCTGGTCGGCCATCCTCTTGACCAGGCGGTCACGCTCCTGAACCAAGGCATCAAACTCGGCTTCCTTGGCGCGAAGGGCAGTCTGGGTCCCACCCAGCTGCTCCCTCGGGCTGGCATTGGCCTCTGCAGATATGGCAAAGAAGAAAAAAGCAATAAGAAAGAAGTCGTCAGGAAAGATCCGACCCGACTGCTCAGCAGTCGGCCCGAATCTCGGGGACTACACCCAGTGGGTGCGCTGACGCGCCCCCACGTGAGATAAAAGATGAAGCACTTACTCCGGCTCTTAGTTAGATCAGCAGTCTTCTGGGTCAGCTCCCGAGCCTGGGAGTTGAAGGCAGCCGCACGGAGGTTGTGGTAGTCCTGCAAGTCGGACAGAGAAGCGAACAAGAGCAAGATAAGCAATCAAAGTCTACTAAGAAGTTCCAAGCCGCCTGCTCAGCAGCCGACTCGAAACTCGGGGACTACACCCAGTGGGTGCGCTGATGCGCCCCCACGGAAGAAATCAAGATCAAGAAACAGAAAAGCGGCAAGACTCACCCGAATGGCCGCCCGTGTTGCGAGGAACTCGTCATTGTACTGCCTCAGCACGGCGGCCTGGGACTGAAGCCGGTGCCGGACTTCTTGCGCCGCCACGTTCACCACGGCCGTCCCGCCACCCGGCGTCCACCCCGAGCTGGCGCTGGCTGTCTCCAGATCCTGGGTCGACGAGCTAGAGCCCGCAGCCTTCTGCGGGTCCGGCGCCGAAGTCGCCTTCCCCGCGCGCTGGCGTGATGACGATCGGACCACCAGGTCCGTCTTCGCAGCCGGCTCACCTCTAGCCGGCCGCACGGGCGGCGCGTCAACTCGGCCGCCTCGGTCCGCCCCAGTCGGCGATGGCTGTGCCGCCTCCCTCTCCCGGATGACGACGTCGTCCTCCTCCCTCTCCATCCCGGCAGGTCGCCACCGGCCTCCTCCGGCGGGGGCTCCGGGATCTCGGGCGCCGCGACACGCAGGGGGGTGACAAGCAAGGCCCCCGCCGCTGCCGCTGCAGCTGCAGCCTCCGCCTGGGCCTTGGCTGCCGCATCGGCTTGTGCCTTCGCCGACTCCTCCGCCATCTCCTGTGCCGCCTTGGCAGTGGCCGCCCTCAGCTCCTCCAGCTCCCGCTCCTCCCGCGCCTCCCGCGTGTTCCGCTCTGTTGCCGCTTGAAGCTCGGCACGGGGGTCCACGCAGCGGGTATTTGCGGATCCTCCCGCTGATCCAACCACGGAGGCGGCAGCGACCCGCTCAAGAGAGAGCGGATCCCTGTTTGATAAGTCAAGACAAGGATTCAGAAATCGACAAGAAAAGAAGAATGAATATGCAAGAGAATCTACACTTACGCCGAAACCGTTTGCGGCTGCTTCACCACCTTGCGGAAGCGGGCCGCCTTCGTGGCCGCCTCATCCCGCCTGGTCACCGCCGCCCCACTCTTGGGCTTCTTCGGCCGACTGCCGAACAAGCCCGACGCGGCCCGGCGCTTCTGCGCGCCACCACGAGCAGGCGGCGCGGCGGACGAACCCGCGCCATGGTCGGACGCCGGCTAGCGGCGCGGGACGATTTCCGCCTCGTCGTCTTCCGGCCAGTCATCGAAGCTGGCTCCAAGCCCGGAGCCGCCTGCTTCGCCGCCTCCTGCCTCGGTGTTATCGTCCACAGCGGCCGCCCCCAAGTCGGGGTCCTCCAAGTCATGCTCCGCCCGGTCGGGGAGAAATTGGCGATCCGCCCCCGCTGTCCCGGCCGCAGGTCGAAGGAGAGGGCTCTGCCAAGACGTGCCGACTGGTCAGAGTCGGCCAAGAAAAAC
Organism: Triticum aestivum; assembly: GCF_018294505.1. NCBI lineage: Eukaryota > Viridiplantae > Streptophyta > Magnoliopsida > Poales > Poaceae > Triticum > Triticum aestivum. Next base: position 269,285,640 of record NC_057802.1, on the reverse strand, counting down.
TTGGTGACAAAACTAAAGAAGAGAAGATGAAGAAAGCATACCATAGGCGGGGGATTGGCACGGGAATACGGCTCCTTGCCAAACTGCCACTCTGTGGAGAGCTTGCAGTTCACGAGATAGTTCACCATATGAGCCACCTCGTCATGAGGCATCTTCCTTGGTGCACATCCGACGCGGATCGAGTTGGCCGCTCATTTGACTGATCAAATGAGGGCGGCCTTGAAGTGGGAGCACCCGGCGCACCACGAAGGCGGCCAGCAGGTCGGACCCAGTCAGGCCCTCCGACTGGATCATTACCCGGAGTCGAGCGACGGCGGCGACTCCAGCCGGCGACAGCGTCCTGGCCCGATAGGACCACTGGGGCCGCCTCCCAGCCCTCCGGCTACGTAAGCCGGTGGGCCGGCTACGTAAGCCGACAAATTGACATAGTCGCCTTGCGGGGCGACGTTCTTCACGTAGAAGTACGATTTCTGCCAGAGCTTCACCGACTGGATCAGCGTGATGGCAGGGAAGGGGTTGTCGGCTGCCGGCCTCCGCACCGCGATGAAGGCGCCGCTCTGAGCCGGCACGCCCTGCATGCGGGTGCCAAGCTTGGATTGGAAGAATTCCCCCCAGAGCTCGAGGGTGGGAAGGACGCCGAGGAAACCCTCGCACAGAGTGATGAAGGCGGACAGCAGCACCACCGTGTTTGGAGTGAGGTGGTGCGGCTGGAGCTGATAGAATTCAAGGAAGGAGCGGAAGAAGGCACTCGCAGGAAGGCCGAGGCCGCGCAGAAAGTGCGAGCGGAAGATTACCCGCTCGCCTTCCTCCGGCGCCGGCGAGATCTCCTGCTTCAGCGCAAGACGGAGCCGCACCTGGTCCTCGTCGGGCATCTACCGCGTCTTGCAGAGGGAGTCGATGTGGTCCGCGTGGATGTTGGAGCCGTCGCAGTCTCTGCCGTGCTGCATGACAGCGAGAAGCTAACAAGAAAGGGCGCGGCGACGGCGAAATCACGGCCCCGCAGCGGCGAAGCTGCGGGGTAGTGCGAAGACTAGAGGGACGGCGCGGCGGCGAAGGGCGGCTGCAGCGGAGAAGGAAAGGAAGAAAATGGCGGAGCGAGGGTGAGCGTGCGAGCGCCTGCCGTTCCCCCTCCTCCCCCTACTTATATCCTCGTGCGGCGAAGCCGAGGAGGCGAGGCGTGGGGGGAACGTGGGATTAACTGCGCCCACTCCCCCACGTTCCACGATTATTGCGCCCCAACGACGTGTAGAAACTGCCACCGGAAGGCGTGCGGCCCGCTTTGGGCCACAGAGAATCCGCGCCTGAGCCTAGGCGTGGGAGTGATGGGCCCCCGGCCTGCGGCGACGTCCCGCGTGGGCTGGCAGGCTTTTTTCAGCCGGAGGGTGCCACGTGGTACGCGGGCGGCGAGCGGCCGGCCCGCAACCCGGCGTGCGCACCAACCGACACTCGCCTTCAGACTTCAAAATCTCGCCAAGACGGTGTACCCAACCGAAGCCGGCTCCTAGCTGCTGGCTCTTCAAGATAGGAAGCTGACCGAGCTTCTTGTCCTCTTCTCAGCCTCGAAGCCCAACCAGCTTCGGGGACTACTATCGGAGTAAATGGCCACGGGTAGCCTAACCGACTCCCCCTGGCTCTTTGAAAAATTATCAGGCCGATTGGGCCTTCAAGCATCCAAAACACAGGGCCACCTTCCCCTGGTCGGCTATCTCACAGGCCGACTACTGGAAGGCGACCCAACCTCAAAAACCTTCCCGAAGATAAGCATAAGATGGCCGACTCCCAGAAGCCGACCATAAGTAGACCGACTCCCAGAGGCCGGCCATAAGAAGACCGACTCCCAGAAGCCGGCCACAAGAAGACCGACTCCCGGAAGCCGGCGAAGACTGCACCCACATAACGGTGATGAGACGGGGCGTGGCCACAGTACAGCCTGCCACCCCCTAATCTTGGAGCATGCATGGCCACAGTGCGCCGTACGGGTCGGCCATCCCCCGTCCGGCGCGGCACTATAGCCATGTTCACCATGACGTCAGCCACGACAGGCGCCAGTACGGCCCGCGGGCGGCGGGCCCCTTCAGCCAGAGAGATGCTCGAAGGCGGCCAGGCCTCCCCTAGTCGGCCTGAGGCGTAGCCGGCTCCCAATAGCCGGCTACCTCCCTTCCTCGAAGTATGTGCATCATTAAGGAGACAAGACGAGGTGAGGCTACAGTGAGAGCCCGCCAGGCGGCGGCACTGTAGCCACGCTTACCTCGACAAAACCCTTTTCATCAGGGGCGAGGCAACAGTAACCAGCCGCCGACAAGGCCCCCAAGCGGTGGGGCCGACCTGTCGACCAAGAGGCCGGCAGCCGGCGGGACCCACCAGTCGGCAGGCCCCAACGGCCGGCGGAGAAGCCGGCGAGCACAGACACTGACGGCTGGGACCCGCACCCAGTTGGATTACCATTGTATCCCTGGGGGTAGGCCTATATAAACCCCCCAGGGCACCCATGCAAAGGGTTGATCTCGGAGATAGTTTTAGACACCACGTAGAGGGAAGAGGAGAGCTAGCCTTGCATTTCTTCCTCCTCTAGCCAAACAGCTCAAGGAGCACTTGTAGCTACTTGTGTTGATCTAGTGACCATGCGGAGACCCCGCAGAGCAGGACTAGGGGTGTTATATCCACGGAGAGCCCCGAACCTGGGTAAGATTCGCTGGCGTGCATGTCTTCGCCTTATCCCGTTTCCAGGCACCCGTGATGACTTACTGGCTCCCACAATGATAAGCCACCCGTTGGCATATGTCGCACCTACCACCCAACAGCGCCGCTCAACGTCACATCATAGCTTGCCCAGCAGGCCCTGCCGGGCTGTTTTGCCTGCTTCGCGCCTGCTTCCTTCACACTCAGGACGGGTGTCGCTTGTAGGTATCTTCTCTAGGAAGTGACTGCCATGTGGCAAATACCATCCACTTAGTCACTTTGGAGCTTGACACCGCACTGATCGACAACGTGCGTCGTGACGAGGTGGTGCGGTGGTGTGGTTTGCCTCCGTAAGCCTCGGCAGGCCTACCGAGACGATCCGGAATCTTGCTTCCGTGGGTAACCCTATCTTTGTCAGGCTCGCCTGCCCGGCAAGGGAGGTTTTTCCCTTAGCGATATCTTGCTTCCCTGGCTAGTCTTGGTCCTCTTGATCTGCACATTGGTCCTTCGAAGAACTGATCCCTTGTGCTCCAATCTGATCTTGGTGTTGTGATCTTGTTCTTGTGCCCGTGCACAGTCTGGGTAACGGACCCAGGGTTTGTTGCACCGACAGGAGCCCCCAGGCCTGGCCCGAATGTGCTGCCGGGCGTCGTCGGGGTAGGCCCTTACCAGTGCACAGGCAGGGGCGTAGAAGTGGCTAGCCCCTTGAGATATTCTTCGCTCCTTCATTAACTCGAGTCCAGGCCAGTTTCCGGCTCTCCCGCGCGTCAGGTAAAGCCAATAGTGGTGGGGCCACTCTTGTAATGGCTCGTGAATGACTTCAACGCATGGGCGAGTAACTGCTAATTCATTCTTCCCACATCGCTCTTATCCTTAGCCACGTATGTTGCATGCATCGAGCGGGGTAGGTAAGGAAGGCACGTGGTGCGGGAGAGCATCAAGGCAGGGGCCCGGTTTTCTTGAATTGGTGGAGGAGGGCAGCGGTTACCCGTTGAGGGATCGGCTCTCTTCCCCGGCCCGTCTATAAAAGGAGGGGTGGGGGAGGAGCGGAGGCATCCATCCTCGCGTCCATTCTCCTCCATCCTCTGCTTTCTGCTGATTATGTTGAAGGGAAGAGCCTGGGGCCAGGACCCAGGCAGTAGCTCGAGGTTGGCGATGTCAAATGCTCGCGCTGATGTTTGGGGAGTGAGTCTGGTCCAGGCCCATATGAGGCGTGGTTATGCCTTTGTTGGGGTGCGGTTCCTTCCCCATCTTCCCACAAACCTCGGGGGGTGCGTGGGCGGCGCGGCGGTAGCATCAGAGGTGGCGACTCTGGTGTGCTCGTCGCCGGGCCGCCCGAGGCTTCAAATTTAGTGGGAGGCGATGCAAGCGACACCACACCGAGGTCCGTAACGGACGCAGGGTGCGGTAGTCGACCATGGCCCATTCCTCCTTTTCTCGCGGTGCTGGAGGGAGGCCGCAGAATGGGTTTGCTGCTAAAAAGGGCGGACCTGACCTCTCCGAACATCGTCCGCTTGTCGTGCAGGAGGGCTCTCTATTCCCACACATGCACTACAAAAAAAGACACATCCGTAACATTTTGGGCCGAACGAATTTTTTTTTCTGACATGCTTATGACACTTCTATGATGATAATTGTTAAAAAACCCGGTATCATCATAGACATAGTGGGCTCCTACTTCTATGAAAAAAATCATGATAGAAAATGGGCTTTTCGTCCTGGGCGGGCCGGAAATGCAGCTGTATGACATTCTTTGGGCATCCATGACGGAAAAATCTGTGGTAGAAGCGAGGGCGAGGAAATATCGGGGAGTTCCCGGTTACGGTGGGTGGTCGGGGCCAAGCGATGCACGGAGGGATTACACGTTTCTCTCATACACGTACGCGCGTGGGTGCGAGGTGTTGGGCTCTAACTGAACCCGATCGAGGCGTTCGCCTACTGAACCCGAGTGATTGCACTGGCTACGCATTACTGACCCGAGCGATCGATCGATCCCTTGCTATTAACTGAACCCGATCGAGCGATTCCTTCGCTACTGCTGCTAACTAAAGCTGATCGAACCTGTTACCTCTTGTTGAACAGTGAGCATTGTTAGGGGTTGCATGAATAGTTCCCGGTGGGGGTTGGATGAACAGGACCGAACAGGACCCCATGGTAGTAGATGCCATTGCCGCTGGATGAAAAGGACCTCGATCAAGCCGGTTGGGGGTAGATGAACAGGACCCCTTGGAGGGCTAGTTGAACAGTAGCCGGTGGAGGGCTGGATGAACAGTAACCCGTGGAGGGGTGGTTGAACAGTAGCCGGTGGAGGAGTGGTGGAGGCTGGATGAATAGGAGCCCGTGGATGAACATTAGCTGGTGGAGGCAGGAGGGAGACGCCATGGATGAACAGTCGCAGGTGGAGGTTGGAGGAGGTCGACGGTGGATGAATAGTAGCCCGTGGACGCTGGAGCGAGGCAGTCGACGGTGGATGAACAGTAGCCCGTGGAGTCCCGTTTTGCGGCACGCCACACCCCCGATGAACAGGACCCCCGTTTCGACCGTAGGCGGTCGAAGAGAAGGCCGTTTCCTCCGTTTTGCGGTACGCCACACCCCTCCCGATCAACAGGACCCCGTTTCGACCATAGGAGGTTGAAGAGAAGTCCGTTTCCTCCATTTTGCGGTACGCCAGACCCCTCCCGGTGAATAAGACCCTGTTTCGACCGTAGGCGGTCAAACAGAAGGCTGTTTCCTCCGTTCTACGGTACGCCAGGCCTCGTTTCGGCTGTTCCGTCCAAGCCGGTTGGCTCCTCATGAACAAGACGCATTCCATTGCCTCCCGATGAACACAATGCAGTATCTCCACTCCGATCCAACCGGTTTGGCTGCCGATGAACAGGACGCCGTTGCTGCTCTCCGTTGCCTCTCCATGTACAGAGCCCTGGCCGTACGTATGCGCGAGTAGGCGTTCGAGACCCCGTCTGTCTGTACATACATGGCCGTATTTACTTTCTTGCACCCTGGCGGTACGTACGTGTACACGATATTGACGGGACTGCATGACATGCTACGTCCACGCCTCTACTATGACACGTGCGCTTCCTTACTCGGCGACGGTTCATCGCTGCAGCCTGCAGAAAGACCGATCGACCAGTTGATACATCTCCAACGTATCTATAATTTTTAATTGTTCCATGCTATTATATTATCCATCTAGGATGTTTTATATGCATTTATATGCTATTTTATATGATTTTTGGGACTAACCTATTAACCCAGAGCCCAGTGCCCGTTTCTGTTTTTTCCTTGTTTTTGAGTATCGCAGAAAAGGAAAACCAAACGGAGTCCAATTGACCTGAAAATTGACGGAGATTATTTTTGGACCAGAAGAAGCCCACGAAGTATCGGAGATGGGCCAGAAGAGTCCCGAGGCACCCACGATGGTGGGGGCGTGCCCTACCCCCTGGGCGCGCCCCCTACCTCGTGGCCGCCTCGGAGACCCCCCTGACTTGTTCCCGATGCCAAAACCTCTTATATATACAGAAACCCCTAGAACATATCCTAGATCGGGCGTTCCGCCCCCGCAAGCCTCTGTAGCCACCAAAAACCAATCGGGACCCTGTTCCGGCACCCTGCCGGAGGGGGGATCCCTCACCGGTGGCCATCTTCATCATCCCGGCGCTCTCCATGACGAGGAGGGAGTAGTTCACCCTCGGGGCTGAGGGTATGTACCAGTAGCTATGTGTTTGATCTCTCTCTCTCGTGTTCTTGATTTGGCACGATTGATGTACCGCGAGCTTTGCTATTATAGTTGGATCTTATGATGTTTCTCCCCCTCTACTCTCTTTTAATGGATTGAGTCTTCCCTTTGAAGTTATCTTATCGGATTGAGTCTTTAAGTATTTGAGAACACTTGATGTATGTCTTGCATGTGCTTATCTGTGGTGACAATGGGATATTCACGTGGTCTACTTGATGTATGTTTTGGTGATCAACTTGCGGGTTCAGTGACCTTGTGAACTTATGCATAGGAGTTGGCACACGTTTTCGTCTTGACTCTCCGGTAGAAACTTTGGGGCACTCTTTGAAGTTCTTTGTGTTGGTTGAATAGCTGAATCTGAAATTGTGTGATGCATATCATATAGTCATACCCACGGATACTTGAGGTGACATTGGAGTATCTAGGTGACATTAGGGTTTTGGTTGATTTGTGTCTTAAGGTGTTATTCTAGTACGAACTCTAGGATAGATCGAATGGAAAGAATATCTTCATGTTATTTTACTACGGACTCTTGAATAGATCGATCAGAAAGGATAACTTTGAGGTGGTTTCGTACCCTATAATAATCTCTTTGTTTGTTCTCCGCTATTAGTGACTTTGGAGTGACTCTTTGTTGCATGTTGAGGGATAGATATATGATCCAATTATGTTATTATTGTTGAGAGAACTTGCACTAGTGAAAGTATGAACCCTAGGCCTTGTTTCCTAGCATTGCAATACCGTTTACGCTCACTTTTATCATTAGTTACCTTGCTGTTTTTTTTATATTTTCAGATTACAAAAACCTATATCTACCATTCATATTGCACTTGTATCACCATCTCTTCGCCGAACTAGTGCACTTATACAATTTACCATTGTATTGGGTGTGTTGGAGACACAAGAGACTTTTTGTTATTTGGTTGCAGGGTCGTTTGAGAGAGACCATCTTCATCCTACGCCTCCCACGGATTGATAAACCTTAGGTCATCCACTTGAGGGAAATTTGCTACTGTCCTACAAACCTCTGCACTTGGAGGCCCAACAACATCTACAAGAAGAAGGTTGTGTAGTGGACATCAAGCAATTTCTGGCGCCGTTGCCGGGGAGGTTAGCTCTTGAAGGTATATCTTTAGATCTGGCAATCGAATCTTTTAGTTTCTTGTTTTATCACTAATAAAAGAAAACTACAAAAAAATGGAATTAAGGGTGCGTCATATGCTTCATCTTTTTAATGTCTTTCGTGAAAATGATGGAAAGGAAAATTGTGCCCAAGTGCTAGAAGAAGAATTACATAGAATGCTTGGCATAAAATATGTGAATGATGAGCATGATTGCAAAGTTCTTAGTATGAATTCTTTGAATACCCATGATGCTAATGATATGCAAAGCCACAAGCTTGGGGATGCTATGTTTGATGAAGATGATATGTTTAGTCCCCCAAGTTTTGATGAGCAAATTTATTATGATGAAAGCATGCCTCCTATTTATGATGATTATTGTGATGAAATGTATGCTATTAAGAATAATGATAACCATGAAACTTTTCATCATGATTTTAATTTTCAATTGGATTATGCCTCACATGATAGTTATTTTATTGAGTTTGCTCCCACTACTATTCCGAATGAGAAGAATTTTGCTTATGTGGAGAGTAGTATATTTTCTATGCTTGTAGATCATGAAAACAATGCTTTATGTGATGGTTATATTGTTGAATTCATTCATGATGCTACTGAAAATTATTATGAGGGAGGAATATATGCTTGTAGGAATTGCAATAATATCAAGTTTCCTATCTATGTGTTGAAAATCTTAAAGTTATGCTTGTTTTGCCTTCCTATGCTAGTTGATTATTGTTCCCATAAATTGTTTGTTCACAAAATCCCTATGCATAGGAAGTGGGTTAGACTTAAATGTGCTAGTCATATTCTTCATGATTCTCTCTTTATGTTTCAATTCTTATCTTTTATGTGAGCATCATTGAAATCATCATGCCGAGCTAGGGGCGTTAAACGTTAGCGCTTGTTGGAAGGCAACCCAATTTTATTTTTGTTCTTTGCCTTTTGTTCCTGTTTAGTAATAAATAATTCATCTAGCCTCTGTTTAGATGTGGTTTTATGTTTTAATTAGTGTTTGTGCCAAGTAGAACCTTTGGGAAGACTTGGGTGAAGTCTTTTGTGATCTTGCTGTAAAAAACAGAAACTTTTGCGCTCACGAGATTAGCTTCCATTTTTTACTGGACAGTGCTTTTAGGTTGATTATTTTTGCAGATGATTAATAGACAAATTCCTCAGGTCCACCAATTTATTTCAGAATATTTGGAGTTACATAAGTATTCGAATGATACAGATTACTACAGACTGTTCTGTTTTTGACAGATTCTGTTTTCTATGTGTTGTTTGCTTATTTTCATGAATCTATGAGTAGTATCGGAGGGTATGAACCATAGAGAATTTTGAATACAGTAGATATTACACGAATATGAATTTAGAATGAGTTCACAACAGTACCTAAGTGGTGGTTTTATTTTCTTATACTAACGGAGCTTATGAGTTTTCTGTTAAGTTTTGTGTTGTGAAGTTTTCAAGTTTTGGGTAAAGATTCGATGGACTAAGCTTGGGGATGCCCAAGACACCCCAAGTTAGTATTCAAGGACAACCAAGAGCCTAAGCTTGAGGATGCCCTGGATGGCATCCCCTCTTTCGTCTTCGTTCATCGGTAACTTTACTTGGAGCTTTATTTTTATTCACCACATGATATGTGTTTTGCTTGGAGCGTCATTTTATTTTTGTTAGTATTTGCTTGCTGTTATTTAGAATAATGTTTTGCATCTCTAGTTTCAATAAAAATGTCAAGGATAGCTTTTACCATGCTTATTTTGCAAGTATACATGTTGCTGTTTCAAAACAGAAAGTTTACCGCTGTTGCAAAAAATTCCCTAGGAAAGTCAGAATGTGATAAAATGTTGAAACTTTTTGCATGATAAGCTCTGATAAATTTTCTGCAGTGTGGTAGAATATCATAATGTTTGGAGTTAGGGAAGTATTGATACTCTTGCATTCTTTACAAACTGTACTGTTTTGGCAGATTGCTGTTATGTTTGCATTGTTTGCATATGTTTGCTTGTTTAATGATTCTATTTGAGGATAGGAGTATTAAATATGATGATACATTTAGTATGCAATGTTGAATAATAATTTTTGTGATTTTCTACAGTAGAGAATGATAAGGTTTTTGCATTGGTTTATACTAACTTATCTCACGAGTTCTTGTTGAGTTTGGTGTGGATGAAGCTTTCGAGATTTAGGAAACCATGATATGAGAGGAATTAAGGAGACACAAAAGCTCAAGCTTGGGGATGCCCAAGGCACCCCAAGATAACATTTCAAGAAGTCTCAAGCATGTAAGCTTGGGGATTCCCCGGTAGGCATCCCACCTTTCTTCTTCAACAATTATCGGTTAGTATCGGTTGAGCCTAAGCTTTTGCTTCTTCACATGATGAGTGCTATCCTTGAAATGTCGTTTTATTTTGTTTTGCTTGCTGTTTGAATAAAATACCAAGATCTGAAATTCTTAAATGTTAGAGAGTCTTCACATAGTTGCATAATTATTCAACTACTCATTGATCTTCACTTATATCTTTCGGAGTAGTTTGTCATTTGCTCTAGTACTTCACTTATATCTTTTTAGAGCACGACGGTGGTTTTATTTTGAAGAAATAGATGAACTCTCATGCTTCACTTATATTATTTTGAGAGTCTTAAACAGCATGGTAATTTGCTTGGGTTATGAAATTTAGTCCTAATATTATAGGCATCCAAGAGGGATATAATAAAAACTCTCATATAAAGTGCATTGAATACTATGAGAAGTTTGATTATTTATGATTGTTTTGAGATATGAAGATGGTGATATTAGAGTCATGCTAGTGGAGTAGTTGTGAATTTGAGAGATACTTGTGTTAAAGTTTGTGATTCCCGTAGCATGCACGTATGGTGAACCATTATGTGATGAAGTCGGAGCATGATTTATTTTTTGATTGTCTTCCTTATGAGTGCCAGTCGGGGACGAGCGATGGTCTTTCCCTACCAATCTATCCCCGTAGGATCATGCGCGTAGTACTTTGTTTCGATAACTAATAGATTTTTGCAATAAGTATGTGAGTTCTTTATGACTAATGTTGATTCCATGGATTATACGCACTCTCACCCTTCCACCATTGCTAGCCTCTCTTGTGCCACGCAACTTTCGCCGGTACCATACACCCACTATTACCTTCCTCAAAACAGCCACCATACCTACCTATTATGGCATTTCCATAGCCATTCCGAGATATATTGCCATGCAACTTTCCACCGTTCCGTTTATTATGACACGCTCCATCATTGTCATATTGCTTTGCATGATCATGTAGTTGACATCGTATTTGTGGCAAAGCCACCGTTCATAATTCTTTCTTACATGTCACTCTTGATTCATTGCATATCCCGGTACATCGCCGGAGGCATTCATATAGAGTTATATTTTGGTCTAAGTATCGAGTTGTAATTCATGAGTTGTAAGTAAATAAAAGTGTGATGATCATCATTATTAGAGGATTGTCCCAGTGAGGAAAGGATGATGGAGACTATGATTCCCCCACAAGTCGGGATGAGACTCCGGACGAGAAATAAAATAAAAAATAAAAAAAGATGCCAAAAAAAGAAGCGAAGGCCCCAAAAAACAAAAAAAAAGAGAGAAAAAGAGAGAAGGGGCAATGCTACTATCCTTTTACCACAGTTGTGCTTCAAAGTAGCACCATGATTTTCATGATAGAGAGTCTCCTATGTTGTCACTTTCATATACTAGTGGGAATTTTTGTTATAGAACTTGGCTTGTATATTCCAATGATGGGCTTCCTCAAAATGCCCTAGGTCTTCGTGAGCAAGCGAGTTGGATGCACACCCACTTAGTTTCTTTTTGAGCTTTCATACACTTATAGCTCTAGTGCATCCGTTGCATGTCAATCCCTACTCACTCACATTGATATCTATTGATGGGCATCTCCATAGCCCGTTGATACGTCTAGTTGATGTGAGACTATCTTCTCCTTTTTGTCTTCTCCACAACCACCATTCTATACCACCTATAGTGCTATGTCCATGGCTCACGCTCATGTATTGCGTGAAGATTGAAAAAGTTTGAGAACATCAAAAGTATGAAACAATTGCTTGGCTTGTCATCGGGGTTGTGCATGATTTAAATATTTTGTGTAATGAAGATAGAGCATAGCCAGACTATATGATTTTGTAGGGATAGCTTGCTTTGGCCATGTTATTTTGAGAAGACATGATTGCTTTTTTAGTATGCTTGAAGTATTATTGTTTTCATGTCAATATTAAACTTTTTTTTTGAATCTTATGGATCTGAATATTCTTGCCACAATAAAGAAAATTACATTGATAATTATGTTAGGTAGCATTCCACATCAAAAATTCTGTTCTTATCATTTACCTACTCGAGGACGAGCAGGAATTAAGCTTCACTACTGGAATCAGCTAATTTGCCATCTGCCAGCTCTTTGCCGTCTGCTAGCTGACGGCAAAGAAGCTCTTTGCCATCAGCTACCCGAAAGCAGACGGCAAAGAAAGGGCAGACGGCAAAGAAGCTCTTTGCCGTCTGCCAGCTCTTTGCCGTCGGCCAGCGGACGGCAAAGAGTGAGGTGGCCCCCACCCCCCGCCCGTTTTTGAAAAACTTAACGGGCCACCTCTTTGCCGTCCGCTAGCAGACGGCAAAGAGGCAAAAAAGCGGACGGCAAAGCGGGGCGGACGGCAAAGAGCCTACTACCTAACGGCCCGTACCCCCCGCTCGTTACTCACTTCTTCCCTCTCCCTCGCCGTTTCTCTCCTCCCACGCCGCCGCCCCCCGCCGCGCGCCGCCGC